>NC_059360.1:48602500-48635000 GCF_019703515.2 Myxocyprinus asiaticus | reverse complement strand
GAAACCAAATTCAGCCAAAGTCAAATTTAAGCCAAAATATTTCAGAAATGGAAACTTGCAATTCTGCAGAAAAATATGCATACTTTCTGAGGGATTTGACGGGTGCAGATTCTGTACATTTTTCAGTATGTTATCAAAAAGATTAAAGACTGGCAGGGAATGTTTTAAGTTCATTTGTAGATTAAAATAACACTTGATTATATTTTGACTTTCAGTCTAGAATATTTCATAAACTGCACTCTTAGAAAAAAAGGTTCTTTGGGGTTCTATATAGAACCCTAGGGTTCTTTACTAAGCTCCAAAGAACCTTTATGCAAAAAAGGTTCTATTTGCAAAGATAAAAAAAAACTAAAAACACTTTCTGCATATGAACTTTTTCATTCATATATCTATTAAATGTTATTTTGGCAGTAAAACAAAAACTACATTTAAAAATAAACAAAAACCAAATGTTACGATTCCATGTTGGGAAGGTTCTATATAGAACCTTTTCACTTAGCTCAAAGAACACTTTAGGGTTCTTTTGATTTAGAACCTTTTAGGGGTTCCAAATTTGAAGCGAGTGATAGAACCCTTTTGGGTTCTATATGGAACACTTTAGGGTTCTTTTGATGGAACCCTTAAAAAGGGTTCTATTTAGAACCTTTTAGGGGTTCCAAATTTGAAGCGAGCAATAGAACCCTTTTGGGTTCTATATGGAACACTTTAGGGTTCTTTTGATGGAACCCTTAAAAAGGGTTCTATTTAGAACCTTTTAGGGGTTCCAAATTTGAAGCGAGCAATAGAACCCTTTTGGGTTCTATATGGAACACTTTAGGGTTCTTTTGATTTAGAACCTTTTAGGGGTTCCAAATTTGAAGCAAGTGATAGAACCCTTTTGGGTTCTATATCGGAACACTTTAGGGTTCTTTTGATGGAACCCTTAAAAAGGGTTCTATTTAGAACCTTTTAGGGGTTCCAAATTTGAAGCGAGCAATAGAACCCTTTTGGGTTCTATATGGAACACTTTAGGGTTCTTTTGATGGAACCCTTAAAAGGGTTCTATTTAGAACCTTTTAGGGGTTCCAAATTTGAAGCGAGCAATAGAACCCTTTTGGGTTCTATATGGAACACTTTAGGGTTCTTTTGATGGAACCCTTAAAAAGGGTTCTATTTAGAACCTTTTAGGGGTTCCAAATTTGAAGCGAGTGATAGAACCCTTTTGGGTTCTATATGGAACCTTTTCTCCAAAGAGTGTGTAATGGGTTAAAAACGTCTACCTTCAAAATACCACACATTTCAGTAAGAAAAAAAACATTTTAGAGTCCCAACAATAACAGTCAATATCAACTTCTCAAAGCTAAGAACAATTACAGACAAAATGACATTTAAAGACACTATTGGTTCATCACAAATGGAAGTCGCTGCAGTTCATTTGAACACAAATTTGACTAATACTGGAAAACCTTTGATTAAAAACATTGTCTGTTGCCAAAAAACACAAGAGAAAAAGATCTAAATTTATTCCTGATATTTCTTCAGAAGAGCGACATGGTAGAAAGAATCTTTAACATTGGGATTAAAGAAACCCTTGAGATTAAATCAAACGTAAAGAACTTTCCAGTGCATGTAAAAGAGAACAAGAGAGATAAAACACTCCACCATGTCAACAATAATGGACAACCACAGTTGTCTTTTTAATGCATTGGTTTTCAATAGATTAAAAGAGATAAGAAATGATATTTTGCTTAAAAGAAAATAAAAGCCCATTTATAGGTCTATTATTAAGATGTTTTGCATTGTAACAATATTTTCATAACTATTAAGTCCATTTTCACCACAAATTCACAATATTGTAATGATCAAAAATAATGATATATTTTTTTCAACAGTAAAGTGTTGTTACATGGTAGTATTTGTTTTATTACAGTATGTGTAATGAGAATCCCCATGGAAAATAATAAGAATTACAAACAATGTTACAATCGTTATAGAAATGAGAAATTTGGGGGAAATGCAATGCATTTTTTTTTTTTTAAATGGGCCTAAATTATGCAAAAAAAACACACACACACACACACACACACACACACACACACACACACACACACACACACACACACATATATATATATATATATATATATATATATATATATATAAATAATAATAATAATAATAATAATTGTAATGGGTTTAACTTTTCTTTTTTTAAGCAAAACAAGATTTCTTTAGATTTTTGAGGTGGACATGTTTTTGTGAGATTTGCCCAATAACATAAGGGCTGACAGGGTGTCTACACTAATAATCAATTCATCTGATGCACTTTGTTGATTTGGGAGAAACCAAAACAAACAAACAGATTTTGAGATTATAATCCCTAACATGAAACCAGATGCTGTTAAAATCTCCTTCAGCAACACAACAAACATACATGAGATATAGACACCTGAAACACAATACAACGCTGTTATCAAAGAATATAAAGAAAATAATTGCACAATACATTTATACAGTAGCAATGGGCCGATATACAAAAGAAAGGAAATAAATAAGAAAAAATAAATAAAAACTCTGAGGAGTGCACATATGTGTGTGAGCTCTATGAGGCAGAGATCCGCACGGACACTGGCTCAGCGTTCACTATCTGCAGGAAACAAACGTTCACCTCTTGCAACATTCAACATGCTACAACGTGCTCTTTGCTGCGGCCTCTGCCTCAAAAGAGTCCTGAACGAGCGGACGAGAACTACATGGGATGTTTTGTACCATACGTCTGTACCAATGACGTTTCAGACTACATTTCCAAAAGCCATTCACACATAAATAAGGCAAATAATGGGTGAATCTCATGAAGACGCCAAAATCAAAAGAATTACATTTTGCATAAAGAAAATTAAGCCTGTTTTTAGGGCCATTCAGTTTTTTTTATTTTTATGTATTGACATTATTTTCATTATATTTCCCCCCGTATAGTGATTACCGTAATGTGGAAAAATCTCACTCATTACTGCAATATTAAAATAATATAATTTTATTTTTATTTTATTTTTTTGCATACGCTAAAAAAATTTAGAGGGGGAAATGTGCTTTATTGTCATTAAAATATATCTATTTTTTTTTTAAATAATGTTTTCTATCTTTTTTAAATAATAATGATTTTTTATCTTGTTTCTTTTGAGATAAAATATTAGTTTTTTTTAAGATTCACACAATGTGTTTTTCATGAGATCCAATTATCAGTAATGTCCAAACCAAAAAAATGTACATGTAATCTGAGACGAGACACATAAAGCAAATAATGCGGTGAATCGTATGACATATTCAGGTCATATTTTACCCCAAATTTAGAAAAATTATATATATATATATATATTATTGCATTGTGACACTATTTTCATGACAATTGAGAACACTTTTTGTGTGTGTCCGGGGGATTCTGATTACTGTTTTTTATATATATATATATATATATATATAAATAAAAACTCACTAATTAGTTAATTAGTCTTTAATTAATCTTTCTGGATTCTAAATCATCATAAAGACAAAAAACATTGATGTAAATGTACTATTGTATTTGTACAAATGCACTTTACAGATTCAATATATATATATATATATATATATATATACATTTTGCATGTGGTAATATGAATTTTGAGGGGGAAAATGTGCTTTATTGTCATTAAAATAATTGTTCTTTTAAATAATCATTTATATATATATATATATATATATATATATATAAAAATATTCGTTTTCTAATTATTCACCCAATGTGGTTTTCATGAGTTAGACCCAATTATCAGTGATGACAAACCAAATTTTTTTACGTGTCATTGCAAATAATTTGGTGAATTTTATGACATATCCAGGTCATATTTCACCCCAAAATGAGAAAAACTAAAATAAAGAATTTATATATATATATATATATATATTTTTTTTTTTTTTTGCATTGTGACATTATTTTTATGACAATTAAACACATTTGCCCCAAAATTATAATAATTGTAATACAAATATATACATTTGTATTACGGTATGTATTTTATATATATATTTTTAATGTATATATCATTCTTTCTGGACACAAAATGTTTTTAAGATTAAATTCATCCTAAATTATAGGCATTATAACAAATTCTAACATGATGTATACTTAAAATTGCACTTTTTAAAAGTACTCCACTATTTAAATAATATTATTAAAATGTTGTTTTTTTTGCATTATGGTAATAAGAATTCTGGGGGTGGAGGTTAATTGTCATGAAAATAACTGCAACAAAAATATATATATTTTTTTAACAAATAGTTTTAATTTTCTTTGTGCAAAATATAATTTTATTTTGAAGTGAAATGTGATCATTTTAATACATCCAACCTATGTGCGTTTGGTGAGATTAACCCAATGACATTTAACACAGGTTTAGAAAAATGATGGTATAGAAATGTGTTTTCCTTCATTTCTTCATCACATCTCAATAAAATCATCTGATTCAAATGTGTGTAAATGTGAACTAAAGTCTCACAAGATATGCATCACTCCTTCAAGATCAACAAAAATAAAAAGGTTAAATGAGAGAAAAACAGCACTGAGAGTCTTCAAACATAATAACAAATTCCAGAAGAACTCCTCTTGTCTAGTACAAAAAGTAGTGGTCATATTTTTAAAAAGAGTAAACCACCAACATTTTACAGATCTCCTGACATAAAGATATAAAAGTACAAAAAAACATGAGAATTAAAAAGCGCCAAGAATCCTGAGAGGAGAAATTCTGCAGTCACTTCACAGATGTGCACAGTATTGCTCAAAGGCCATTATAACCAGTGATCTCAAGATGATCTTCTATAGGTTAAGATAATATACATGTAAAATGAGTTGGTTGATGACTGTAATAACAGAAGGTTTGCTGTATGTTAGTGTAAACACAGTGTAGGTGTTTCTGGTGCAAAGATACGTGTTTGCGGACACTAAAGAGCACTTTGATATGTATATATTGGCAATTTGAAATGTTGGGGATTTAAGTACCTGAGTGACTGAATTTTGTTCTAATCTTAAAATCAAACATTATTCTTCAAATATATTTAGGCCTTTAACTGCCTAATAAAACCTTCTAGAATGTGAATATTTTTAAGCAAACATTTCCTTTTCATCATTTACCACTTCAAACCTAACAAACTTCTTTTAGTGAAATGTTTTGCATGAGAAAGATTGCTTTTGCCATCTCTCTTTCAAATAAATGACACTTGCGTGATGTGATAAAACTGATCATTTGTAAGCGTAAATGTCTCCATAACCTATAGAAAATATTGGTATTGGCCAGGCACCACAATGATTGATTAGTGTGAACGCTCGTGCATTTGATTGTTGACTAGCTGGATGGCAAGAACTTCTATGAAATGAAATAGAAATATAACATATCAAATCCTCTATAATAACAGCAGTATACTGATTCATCATTGACTTCATCAAACCCTCTTCAGCTGCTCGACAAACACAGAAACTCTTCTGAAGAATGTCTCACTTGATCTTCAGACATTGACAATTATTTTTTAAAACAACTGGAAGAACCATAAAAATTCCACAATGAAATCAAAAGTTAAAAAAAAAAGTCAAAAGAACATCAAAAAAATAAATGCAGTGCAAAAAGCTTTGATCTGACAAACGGCCTCTTTGGAAATTTGCAAGTTGTCAAGATGATTGACGTCCCGGGAGATTTCTGAATGATAAGCTCCACCCACCATCCTCTTTCTCCTCATATCTTCACTAATGTCATCTGTTCACTTCAAACAGTCTTTGAGAGGTGGCGTGGGACAGTAAGGCGTTCCCTGGACTCGTGGAGGTCATTCAAAATATACACGTACTGAGGTGCATACTATATTAAACAAGAACAGTATACTGTACAAAAAAACATTATGAAAATATTCCGTTAGAATCTCAACGACAACAACGACAACAACAACAACATGGCATCTTTGTTGGGAAAAGACGTTGCGGTAAAAAAAAAAAGTCGCCGTCCTGCGGAGACGTTGTCTTTGTTTTTTTCCCCTCAAAACCCGTGTTAGAATCAGACAGTGCCATTAAACGCCCGGGGCACAGATGGCATTTCCGAGAAGAGGTTTCACCTGCGATTCTCACGACCGGCCGCGTGCCTCTCGAACAAGAGTGTGTAGAACGCCAACGCCACGTGCCACCACAATGGCTGCCGGTTCCTTCGGTTTCTCAGATGCTGTAAAACAAAACAAAATAAAAATGATGACACCAATATTAAAACATCAAATGGTGAATCTAACAAAACCAGTAAAAAACATGTCCAAGTCATTCTGTATTTCACCCCCAAATCAAAAGAAAATACGAAATATATGTTTTGCTTAAAGAGACTTATTTTTGGATCATTAAGACATTATTTAACTGTGACCCCCTAATTCTCATTACTGCAATGTATATATTAAACCATTAGAATTTTTTTAAGCTTTATATATAATAATATTAGTATTTATATAATATATAATGTAATATTTATATATAATATATAAATATTATAATTTATAACAAATATACACTGGCGGCCAAAAGCGTGGAATAATGTACAGATTTTGCTCTTATGGAAAGAAATTGGTACTTTTATTCACCAAAGTGGCATTCAACTGATCACAATGTATAGTCAGGACATTAATAATGTGAAAAATTACTATTACAATTTGAAATAAATGTTCAGAACTTCTTAAACTACTTCAAAGAGTTCTCATCTAAAAATCCTCCACGTGCAGCAATGACAGCTTTGCAGATCCTTGTTATTCTAGCGGTCAGTTTGTCCAGATACTCAGGTGACATTTCACCCCACACTTCCTGTAGCACTTGTCATAGATGTGTCTGTCTTGTCGGGCACTTCTCACACACCTTACAGTCTAGCTGATCCCACAAAAGCTCAATAGGGTTAAGATCCATAACACTCTTTTCCAATTATCTGTTGTTCAATGTCTGTGTTTCTTTGCCCATTCTAACCTTTTCTTTTTGTTTTTCTGTTTCAAAAGTGTCTTTTTCTTTGCAATTCTTCCCATAAGGCCTGCACCCCTGAGTCTTCTCTTTACTGTTGTACATGAAACTGGTGTTGAGCGGGTAGAATTCAATGAAGCTGTCAGCTGAGGACATGTGAGGCGTCTATTTCTCAAACTAGAGACTCTGATGTACTTATCCTCTTGTTTAGTTGTACATCTGGTCTTCCACATCTCTTTCTGTCCTTGTTAGAGCCAGTTGTCCTTTGTCTTTGAAGACTGTAGTGTACACCTTTGTATGAAATCTTCAGTTTTTTGGCAATTTCAAGCATTGTATAGCCTTCATTCCTCAAAACAATGATTGACTGATGAGTTTCTAGAGAAAGCTGTTTCTTTTTGCCATTTTTGACCTAATATTGACCTTAAGACATGCCAGAATATTGCATACTGTGGCAACTCAAAAACAAACACAAAGACAATGTTAAGCTTCATTTAATGAACCAAATATCTTTCAGCTGTGTTTGATATAATAGCAAGTGATTTTCTAGCACCAAATGATCAATTTAGCATGATTACTCAAGGATAAGGTATTGGAGTGACGGCTGCTGTCTAGATTTGTTCAAAAATGACTTTTTTCAAATAGTGATGGTGTTGTTTTTTACATCAGTAATGTCCTGACTATACTTTGTGATCAGTTGAATGGCACTTTGGTGAATTAAAGTACCAATTTCCTTCCAAAACAGCAAAATCTGTACATTATTCCAAACTTATGGCCACCAGTATAAATGTTTAAACTATTATTATTTGTATTAATTATAAAATACAACAATTCCATTAATTATTAATTGTATTAATATTAATATTATATTCTTAAAATATTATAAATGTAAATAATATATATATATATATATATACACACACACACACACACACACACACACACACACACACACACACACACACACAGTTGGCACCCATGGTAAATATGAGAAAAGAAGGTTGTGAAAAAAAATCTGCATTGTTTATCCTTTTGATCTTTCATTAAAATAAATTCACAAAAATCGATCCTTTAATTGAAGTAGAACAATTAAAAGAGGGGAAATATCTCATTATTAATTAAATATTTTCCCCCAAAACACATTGACCACAATTATTGGCACCCCTAGACTTTCTTATGAGTACAATATATCTGAAGTATATTCCCATTCATATTTTAAATTTTTTAGTGCACCTGGGTGACAAGGAACATGGAATTGTTCAGCCATGACTTCCTGTTTCACAGGTGCATAAATATGAGGTAACACACAGGCCAAATTCCCTTAATCATCAGTCACAGTGGGTAAGACTAAAGAATATAGTTCTGATGTGCGGCAAAAGGTTGTTGAGCTTCACAAAATGAGGAGTGGCTATAAGAAAATAGCCAAAGCATTGAAAATACCCATTTCCACCATCAGGGCAATAATTAAGAATTTCCAATCAACTGGAGATCTTAAGAATCGGCCTGGAAGAGGACGTGTGTCTATATTGTCTCCACACACAGTGAGGAGGATGGTTCAAGTGGCCAAAGAATCTCCAAGGATCACAGCTGGAGAATTGCAGAAATTAGTTGGGTCTTGGGGTCAGAAAGTCTCAAAAAACACCTACATCTCAGACATCACCTACATCACCACAAGTTGTTTTGGAGGGTTTCAAGAAAAAAAGCCTCTGCTTCATCCAACAACAAACTCAAGTGTCTTCAGTTTGCCAGACACTACTGGAACTTCAAATGGGACCGGGTTCTGTGGTCAGATGAAACAAAACAAAAAATAATAGCTTTTTGGCAGCAAACACCAGAGATGGGTTTGGCGCACACAAAGATGAAGAAGTACCCAATGCCCATGGTTAAATATGATGCTGGATCTTTCATGTTGTGGGGCTGTTTTTCTGCCAGAGGTCCTGGACATCTTGTTCGGATACATGGCATCATGGACTCTATCATATACCAACAGATTAAAAAATCTAAACCTGACTGCCTCTGCCAGAAAGCTTACAATGTGCTCTGGTTGGATCTTCCAATAGGACAATGATCCAAAACACACATCAAAATCAACACAAAAATGGCTCACTGATCACAAAATCAAGGTTCTGCCATGGCCATCCCAGTCCCCTGACCCCATAGAAAACCTGTGTGGTGAACTGAAGAGGAGAGTCCACCAGCATGGACCTCAGAATCTGAAGGATCTGGAGAGATTCTCTATGGAGGAATGGTCTCATTGTCTGTATTTTAATTGTATTTTAATGTATTTTTTTATTAATTGTATTTTTTGGGTGAAATATGACCCGGACATCTTTTCGTAACATTTTTATACATTATATTATTATAAATTTATAACAAATATAAACAATATATTTTATACTATTATTATAATATTTTATTAATTATATACAATTATATATACTAAATAGTATCATTAATTATTATGAATATTATATTCTTAAATAATAGTATACATTTTTAATTATGTGTAGAGTGTATATATAATTTTTCTTTATAAATATTTACATGTATTTATTTTTTTGGGTGAAATATGACCAGACAACATCATCATTCATTTAATATCTTATCATGACATTGATGTAATATTTGTGAGGAGTTGGTTTGTACCTAGCGTGAGGACCAGGGACTAAAACTGAAATATTGATAATTTCGGTTCGTTCTGAGAAAAAAACAAACAAACAAAAAAAAAAAAAAAAAACTGTATTTTTTCGTTCCAGAAGTTCCGCAGCTTCCTTTACAATTGGTAACCATTTAAAACAAAATAAAAGAACATTAATAACGGGCAACATGAAGTGGTGTATTTCCAAACATTGACTGTGATAAACCCTTTGGCCTTTGGTGTCATGAAAAAATTACTGGAACTAAATTAACCGGTTATAACTGGTTACCAGCATTTAAAAATTACGTTTTCACTCCGGAACAATTATATGACTTTGTTCTGGTTTTTGGTTACATTCTGCTTAAAATCTTGTTCATTTTCGGTTTTGTTCCTTGAACCGTTTTCATTCCCTGGTGAGGACACAGTGATGTAATCGGTGGGTAAACGCAGTGAAATCCAGACACAGGAAAAGCAGCAATATTTCCATAACAAACACGTCTGTTCCTGATACGAGTCAAGCGCACCTTCAAATACATCAACACTACACTGGTCAGAGACGATATATAATGCTGTGACACAACTAGAATTCAACCATATCATTCACTTATGTTCACAACTGTGTATTTTTAATGCTGTATTGACCAATCAACATCCACGACTGGAACTGTCCATTTTATAACGTTCAGTTTGGACCCTGGTCACACTTCAGTTCATGTTTTATGATGTCACACAACATGTAATAAAGCTGACAGATATGATAGATGGGCTTCTCTCACGCTCAAGAGAAGATCTTCTGGCACTGAGGAGAACTGGATTTGTGAAGATTAAGTGGATAATACTATCACTGTCATTGAGGGAGAGAAGATAAGATAATGTCACTAAATAGGATTACAGAGGCAGGGTGGAGACACATACACACACACACACACACACACACACACAGTATTTTGGTTGTCTCAGCTCTCTTGAGAGACGAATCCCAGTCCAACAGTCTGCACTGATAACACGTTATTCTCACAGACGGTCATAAAGTAAGAAGTGTAACCTTCCCCGTAACTCACTCCTCTAAAACCAGTCACACACATTATACATAACACACACTAAAAACTCACTTAAATGCAGTTTCAGAGCTGCAAAAACAGATTAAAACATCAAAATGTTTTTAAGATCATGAGAAACATACTGTTAATTCCATCAAGTGTGTTTAAAGTTTAGTCTGCTAGTTTAGAAGTGGTGTAGTGATAGTAAACATAAGCCTGATTGGAGAAATACAAACATTATATTCCAGCTTTTTACTAAGAAGTCAGATTTATATGGCTGTTCGTGAAAATCTCTTTATTATTATAGGTTACAGATTCTAGTAGCTGTTAGCTGCACATTGCAGCACATTGCATAAGCCCTCGATGCGTCTCGCTGTGCCCTCAAAGACCAATTTACAATCCAGAAAAGTAGCAGAAACCGCCGTAAGGCTCTCATGAGCTTCACGTGGTGCCTCGAAAACCACATTTACTCATTTTAAGAGCAGCTCAAGGATATTTAGAATGAGAAAAACACAAACATGTCAACCATTAAGAATAGGTCACCCAAAAATGATAATTCTGTCATTGTTAACTCATCCTCATGTCTTCTCATCCTTGTCCTTCTTACTTCTGTGGAACACAAACGAAGATATTTTGATGGATATATGAGGTGTTTTTGTCCACACAATGTAAGTCAGTGGGGTCAAAGTTCCATAAGGGCAACATACTAGAGGTAGACCGGTTTTACAGATTAATCGGTGCCGACTGTTGCATTTTGGAACTATTGGTTATTGGCAAAAATCTCTGCCGATAGTTGCTGATATTTTTTTTTTTATTCCTGATCAATAAACCTCATATGGTGAAAAAATAAACATATATACACACACACTCACACACAAAAGTCTTCATCTGGTGAATATATAGGCTATAAAAAGCTTTATTATTTATTATAGAGCATTGTAACGATGCCAAGTCCCGTGTTAACAGTTAATAAAAAGTCCAGCATTATGCACCAAATCTTAATATTTCTGGTTATTATTGGGATTTTGGTTGCACACTAAACTGCTTATTGGAGTTTATTAATTTTGGACTCTTGTAGCCTCAATGTCTGTGCCTGTCATAGGAAGGAAAGACAAAGAAATGTTTCATCATTCTATAAATCAATAAAAAATTTTAATAAAACAAAAATATCGGCCGATTAATCGGTTATCGGCCCTTTCCACCACCTTGATTATCGGTATCGTAAAAATCTACTATCGGTTGACTGCTACTCCATAATACTCCTGTGGTTTAATCCATGTCTTCTGAAGCTAAACGAAGGTTTTGGGTAAAAAACGGACTAAAATGCAACTCCTTTTTCACAATAAATCTTGACATCTGCAGTCTTTTTGGCGCAATCATGATTTGAAGCTCGACTGTATTTCCTCGCGTTTGATGCATTCACGGTACACACTTCAGAAGACATGGATTAAAGCACTGGAGTCGTATGGATTACCTTTATGATGCCCTTATGAAAGTTGAGAATTTTGGACCTCATATCTCCAATTAAAATATCTTTGTTTGTGTTCCGGAGAAAAAACAAAATCATACGAGTTTGAGAAGACATAACAGTGAGTTATTCCTTGAAGGTTAACATGTTTATGTTTTTTCTGCAGGGTTAAATATCATATGCTTTCAGACCAAAAGGTTTTTAAATCATGGGTAACATCAATTCAGTCAAATGTTTCCAAACTTTTGACTTGTGATGTATGTGTATGTGGTGTGTGAGAGTGTGGATGTTTGCGTGCGTGTGTCGTACCGTCTCACGACTGTCCAAACTGAGTCAGCGGCTAAATTTAGCATGAGATAAGAACTGTGTTTCACCACACACACACACACACACACACACACACACACTCAATGTCGTCACTCCAGCAAGTTTATCAGCTCTGCGTGCAGACAGCCAATCAGCTGCTGAGATCCCTCGAGTCAACACTTATCTGTCGCTCTCTCTCAAAACTGCTGTTTAAAGTAGCTAAAGTCTCCATTAGGGAAGTTTATCAGTAATAAACATTAAATCACAATTAAATAATTGTATGGTAATAACATGCAGTTAATATAAACAATACTGCCTTAAAAGAAACACTGTGCAATTTTCCATTAGTCAGTTCCACAAATGTTAGAGGAAAACCAGCAGATCTCTTGAGGATTTGTCATTGTTTGAGCTGCTGTTGTGTTTCTGTGAGGGTCTGTGTGAGCGACGGATGAACCAGCAGGAAATGTGTCTCTCAAAACACATCCCCTTTCTATGGCAAACACACATGTATCTGTGCCACTCTGCATAAACACACACGCTTTCATGAGCTGCTCTGACGCGTTCGTATCTTTTGGGAAAATAAGGATAAAGTAAGGTTTAACTCACACACATTCACACCAAGCATTCGAGTACTTGTCTAATAATCGATCATGAAAAAAATGTATTGCCCGACTTGACTTTTTCATCTTCAAAACGGGCTGATTGAAAAACAGTGTGCAAACATGCCAATATGCAAGTCTGTGATTGGTTACTATAGGGCTGTCACGATTATGAAAACAAATAATTGTGATTATGACGATTAATTGTCGTTTTAGAGCTTTCCTGATTAATTGTCATATAAATTGTCACGTTTCATAAGGTGCACGTGTGTTTCATACATCTTAAGAAGTCATTTTTACATATTTAACTTCAAATATGTAAATCGAATAATAAAATAGGGATATGTGATTTCCTTTTAAGGCTTTAAAAACGTATGAATGGCATGAAAAATAATGTTTTAAATATCAAAATATATCGAAATACTTAAAATATGTATTTTATTTATTTATTTATTTTTTGATCAGCTTTTGCTTTGGTAAATTTTACATTTACACTGTTGTTTT
Organism: Myxocyprinus asiaticus; assembly: GCF_019703515.2. Lineage (NCBI taxonomy): Eukaryota > Metazoa > Chordata > Actinopteri > Cypriniformes > Catostomidae > Myxocyprinus > Myxocyprinus asiaticus. The sequence goes on along the minus strand of NC_059360.1, from coordinate 48,621,466 downwards.
AGGAAATATATTTTATACTATATATTTTTTAAATAAAAATAATATATAATTATTTTATACATTTTTATTATATTGTGTAATAGTAAAATATTTTTGTCCTAATTCACTTTCGCACATTATTTTAATGCTCTTTGATTAAACCCACAAGCCCTTAATTCTCACGAAGAAAACCTTTGAGATTTCGTTTCATCATTTTATCACTCCACAGAAATAAAGTGTGCGTCTCCTCCTCCGTCACTGCGTGTCATTAACATTGTGTGTATGAACCTGGAACATTTGCCATTAAACGATCGTTTAAAGTGAAACCGAAGCGCTTTGCGTTTACTATAAATGTTTATATTTTCGCTGGAGTTTGGCGCGAACCTCTGCACACAGAGCGTATGAGAAGCACTTCACACGCTCTTCTGGACAAGAGCTGCTACAAACGTGCCATTAATGGCATTTATATATTCGCTTAAAATTCCCTTATCTGTGCATTAAAATGTGATTGGATTTTGAAGTGCTCAATAATCACGTAATAATCACATATGTGGACAGCGGGACCAAGTTGTGAAATTTTAAATAACACCAAGCTTGTTTCATCAAATAGTTTCTTATGTTTCCAGGAGTGTTGATTATTCATGTTTTGAGATGTTACAGACATTACATCATAAATTAGCATAATTAATTCTGATTTAAAGTAATGTCCAGCATCGTCCAATCACTGTCAACCATGTTAAAATAAAATGATACATTATAAATTCTGAATCTATGTACTGATTATCATTGTCACATGTCTGTCAAACATGTTGAGTGATCCAAACATCATCTGCAGCCTGAAACTGAACTTTTGATCAGATTTTAGGAGTGAATGCACTTAACTGCATAGAGAGCTATAGGATGCTCCCTTGCTCCCTATTTAGTGAATGACTTAACCTCCAGTGTGCTGTCTGTCTGCACTGGTCTCAGAGCATATCAAGTCTTTGAAAGCTACATTTTTCAGCTTTTGGATGCATCCATTGATTCTCAATGTGATAATTCACAGTGAATATAGAATATTTTAAATGAAAATGAGCCTATAGTCCACATATGTGGTCATTGTGTTTAACTACGTGCTGTTTCACAATAAATCACAAAAATTATAATTTTATAAATATTTAATATCGGATGAAACTAGAGACTACTCTTTTGACTCAAACAGATTTTTTTTTCTCCCAATTTGGAATGCCCAATTCCCACTACTTAGCAGGTCCTCGTGGTGGCGCGGTTACTCACCTCAATCCGGGTGGCGGAGGACAAGTCTCAGTTGCCTCCGCTTCTGAGACCGTCAATCCGTGCATCTTATCACGTGGCTCGTTGTGCATGACACCGCGGAGACTCACAGCATGTGGAGGCTCATGCTACTCTCCGCGATCCACGCACAACTTATCACACGCCCCATTGAGAGCGAGAACCACTAATCGCAACCCCGAGAAGGGCCCCATGTGACTCTACCCTCCCTAGCAACCGGGCCAATTTGGTTGCTTAGGAGACCTGGCTGGAGTCACTCAGCACGCCCTGGATTCAAACTCGCGACTCCAGGTGTGATAGTCAGCGTCAATACTCGATGGGCTACCCAGGCCCCTGACTCAAACAGGTTTTAATGTAAAAACTTAATTAGGTTTCTTACCAGATGTAGTTTTGCTGCCGTTTCTCCCAACGCAAACTCCGCTGTGATCGGCGCCATGCTGTTTGGTCACATGACTCCATTTGTCAAAAGTTTAACCGTTTACTGAGAGCCCAGAGTCTCCTGAACTGAGATCAGTCAGTTTAAATGAAATGAAATTATGTGTTGCGTATAGCGAAGCCAAAATACAACATCCACGCATGTGGACACGGGGTTGCACAAGGTTAATGTGCATCTATGTAGAACTGAATGCTGCAAGCCTGCAGAATATAAACAGAGCGATCAATAAAATGTTCTGTTGGCCGTGTTGACTAGTTAGGACAAAAACAACCAGTTTAACATGCGAGAGGAGCAGTCTAAAGACACTGAAATGCAACAATGTTCATTTGACGCATGTAAATAGATTTTTATGTTGGCTTGCTTACATTTGAATTTTTGACAGTCTGTGTTTGAATTAATGAGCATTCCGCTGACCTGTTTGAACATTCTGTCAATTTACATCTATGGGATTTTTCATATTTTTAATCGTCCACTGTGCCAAAACTTTTACTCCGATCAATTAGAAATGATATAGCAACAGTCTGAAGTTATGTGCCGAGTTTAGTGGATGTAGCTTGAAAGTTCAAGGAGTAACAATTGATCATTTTGGTCTTGGTTTAGGTATTTTGGAAAAACCTAAACAAAGTCAGTAGAATAACAGTGTACTGGCTTTGTCAAGCCAACATAAATATGTTGATTTATCCATCGAGTAATAAAGTCTTGAAACATTTTACTAACATAAGTAACACTCTATTAGTTAGTCAGTCATGTCTCCTCTTCTGTATCTCGGGCCCCCAGGGGCCTCACAGAGCTGTCGAGAGTGAGCAGTAATGTATCTGTCAGCAGCAGCTCTTATCACAGCCCCTGCAGGTCATTCATCTGCGCTTGACGCTCTGCAGGCACTCGAACGGTGAGAGTAATACCGGCATTTGTCATCTGTGAGCGTCTGTGCTGGCAGCAGGATCTGTACTGCAGCATTAACCGGCAGAACTGCGACCGCAGAGACAAAGAGTCCACAGATCAACACCAGCACTAAAGGATCTAAACTTGAGTGAAACAGCTTTAGAAAGACGTCTCCTCTCATTCACTGACTCAATGTCAAACTTCAACTGACCTTTTATACAGAGTGTGATGATGCGTTTCTGCCTCACTTAGCAGCGTAAATCTAGCAAACTTTATATATTTTCATTTGTTTTTATAACTTAACCCTTTAAGCTCTAAATATGTTTTCAAAGATTTCCTGTTTCAGTGGCATACCCAAAATTAAAGGCTTATAACTCGACAAAAAACAAACAAACAAGGAGGGTCAAGTGTTTTGTTTCACTGTAAAGAAGACTTAAAATTTTTTAATGATATAGATTATGATACACTGAGACCCTCAGCCTAAGAAACTGCTAAAAAAAAAAAAATTTAGCCAAAAATTTAATTTTTTTCTTATTTGACATTATATATCTCTGGGTGTAAATAAGGTGGCTCGGAACAACTTGTTCCCAATCATGTCAACTATATCTGAGAAAAATGTTGTGTTGATACGACAAAGCAATCAAAAGTTATAGCATTACAAAAATTGCCCAAAAACATCTCCAAACAAATAAAACATAATAACTCTAATAAGAACTAATTACACATGCAAACACAACAATGACTAAAGGTTTGCATAGCATGCAGACATGATTTTAGTAATGAGATTTCACAGAATGAGTTTCATTCTGTGTCATTTGAGTCATCATTGAGTCTGTGTCATGTATTTGGCGCCATCTCCTGGTGGCCATATGTAACATTGTGCTTCATGTGGATTATCTAATGATCTATACATCAGATTACCTTGTGTGTGGGCTCGTTTGAAAGATAATCACCTCTTCTAAGTAATGGTTTGTGATATTTTGTTCCGTTTATTTTTCCTGAAGTTATAAGCAAAAACATGGCATATAAGCAATATCAACATAATTGTCAAAGACATATACTTAGCTATTACTCGCTATATTGTTGTCTGTGAGTAAAACAAATATGCTGGTTGTATTCTACTCTTTGAGAGCTTTCCAAAATGGAGCATTTCTGATTTATTTGCAAATTTCAAAGCACTTGTTCAGTTTTGGTCATAATGTCTACATGCATTGGAAAGTAGAGCTTCTGGCTTTCAAACGATACCCATTTTGTGTTGATCAAGACTGTAGTTGTTAATATTTTGACGATTTTCTTTTGCGGGCCCATCTGAGATTAAAGGGTTAAAACACGTTAACTTCAAACTCTGCGTATTGTGCATCCCAGTATTGAATCAAATGTTAACCGACAATTAGAAAGGCCATGTGCCTACAACAGTTAAAACACTTGGGTGGAATAATTGCAAAGAAGTAATGAAATGAACCAAGATAGCAGTGTGAGGACGAAAGAGAAAATAAGTATAAGAGCCAAAGAAAGAAAGAGAAAGATAGAGAGATGCCAACAGCCTGCAGTGTTTTACCTTCACTGATACTCAAGACGATATTACGCAATCAATGCAACAGACGTCCAAAAACAGCAGCTCACACTACAGCAGGAGCATACTGCATACTGAAAGCACACTAATGTGTTTATCTCATCTCATGAGAAGTCATCAACACTTCACCAGCTGCCAAACATTTCATAATACACAACTGTACTGAACACACCGATACGGAGATAAATCACACTGAAATGATACTGTGATTGCCAGAAATCATGATCCGAACTTAATAAACTTAAAAATATTAATTACATTGCCTATGTAATTTCTTCTGAATTCACCCAGATGAAAGTTTTATTTCTCAAAGGTTGATTTTTCAAATCTTAAGAGCGAGTTCTCGGTTACAAATTCAACTTTCAAAGTTGCCTCAGATGTTTCTCCTAAAATCCTTTGGAAAGAAATAAACTAGAAACAAATGATAGTTCATATTCAGATCTCTGACTTTTGATTGCAGACGTTGATCTCTTTCCTGAAACTCTAGAGACACATGTGACATTACCGGGGTCTTTCTATCAGGAGAAACATATAAGAAGCAGGTTTGCTCTGCATTTATTCTCATTGCTGTCTAGGAGAACGAATTGGGATATTATGGAGATCTCATTTGCAATTTTTGCTACTTAAAGGGAAGACACACAGTCTATTTTCTCCCCAATTTGGAATGCCCAATGCGCTCCAAGTCTTTTATGGTGGCGTAGTGACTCACCTCAATCCGGGTGGTGGAGGACGAATCTCAGTTGCCTCCGCGTCTGTGACCATCAATCCACGCATCTTATCATGTGACTTGTTGAGCACGTTACCGCGGAGACATAGCACGTGTGGAGGCTTCACGCTATTCTCTGCAGCATCCACGCTCAACTCACCACGCGCCCCACCGAGAGCGAGAACCACATTATAGCGACCACAACGAGGTTACCCCATGTGACTCTACCCTCCCTAGCAACCGGGCCAATTTGGTTGCTTAGGAGACCTGGCTGGAGTCACTCAGCACGCCCTGGATTTGAACTCGTGACTCCAGGGGTGGTAGTCAGCGTCAATACTCGCTGAGCTACCCAGACCCCCGAATTAGAGCTTTCAATTGATATAAGATTTGTCTATTTAAGGGTTATTTTAAAGACTTTTATATTCATATGAATATTTCTACCACATAACCACTAGCTTATTTGCGACACTGATGTTTTAAGGCCTTATTTTGTCATTTTAAGTAACATAAATGGAGAAGTGATTGTTATCTGTGAAAAGTTCAAACGATACCACATATGTCTGACTTCTGTATACGGGGACTTGAGCATTTAACTTTTTTTCGTGATATAGCACCCCCTTTTGGACCCGCCGGTGGGTCCTAGAGTTGAAGAGGTAATTTGATGGGTTTAACATGTAGGGCATGTTATTTACACACATGGGCGATGTTAATCCTCAGTCTGATAGACAAGGAAATAATAAGCGTGCGCTGTGGGATCATTTCGTCCATGAAGACGATAAAATAGGACTTTAAAGTTTAGTAGTAGCACAAGTACAATGCAAAAAAACATCTGCAAGCCTTGTCTTCTAAGAGCAGATGTTTACAGCCCCACATTTAACTTATGTTGCACGGGAGACGGGATTGTGATGCGCGAAGGGACGTCAGTGCCTTTGGAGCAGTTTCCTGGGCTTGCGGTCAACTGGATGCGTACCGTACTGACACATGCCTAAGTATATTTATGTTGATTCTTCTAAACATTGTTAAACTGCCAAACGTTTGGATCATTTGCATGCCAAATTAACCTTTCAAAATATGCTTGTTATGAAATATAAGAAGGAAATATATGGTTGTTCATTCAAATTTTGATATAACTATTGTTAAATACACATCTGTCATGTGGGCCTGTTTTGTTTGAGCCAGTATAGACCTTTGTCATGCCTGTTTGATCACTTGTTTGATTCATGGCATATCCATTAATAACCGGTTAATGCTGACGGTTTCTGGGTTAAAAAAAATTGCCAAAATTTGCATCCCTAACCAGAACAGAAACTCAAGTTCAAGTTATGTTCACATTGAAGTCAACATGAAAACAAAACTGACTATTTACTTTCTTAAGACACATCCACTGGTTCTATTGTGAATGATTCATTGGTGCATGTTTTTCTGAAGAAAACACATTTTTGTCTTCCTAATCTTTCATCAAAATCTAATCACTCGCTGAGCCTCTGAAATGACTTTTCTTTTCAGCTGACGTCATCAATCGCTCTTATTTTTCAACCACTTATCATATGGAGACACTTTTCAACATCCAATCAATTCCTGATAATAATAATAATTAATAATTTTCTTTATTTATCACACATTATACATTTGCACTTATACAGTGAAATTCTTCTTTTTCACATATCCCAGCTAGGCTGGGGTCAGAGTGCAGGGTCAGCCATGATACGGCGCCCCTGGAGCAGATAGGGTCAAGGGCCTTGCTCAAGGGCCCAACAGTGGCATCTTGGCAGTGCTGGGGCTTGAACCCCCGACCTTCTGATCAGTAACCCAGAGCCTTAACCGCTGAGCTACCACTGCCCAATTTCGCATATCCCAGCCAAGCTGGGGTCAGAGCGCAGGGTCAGCCATGATACGGCGCCCCTGGAGCAGATGGGGTCAAGGGCCTTGCTCAAGGGCCCAACAGTGGCATCGTGGCGGTGTTGGGGCTTCAACCCCTGACCATCTAGTCATTAACCCAGAGCCTTAACCGCCAAGCCACCACTGCCCCTGATAAAATCAAGTACCACCCTACATTTTTTTTATTTGATTTATTACAAAAAAATATTACGCTAAAATGATAAAGTCTCCGTATACAAGTCAGGCACATGAGGTATCATTTGAAAGCTTAGGATCTGAACTTTTCATAGACAACCATCACTTCTGCATTTAAGTTACTTAAAATAACAAAAAAAAAAAAAAAAAAAAAATGCCTGGAAAATTTTGTTGAAAATTAGCACCCCCTAGAGGTAATGGGTAGACATATTTATATTAAAATAAAAGTCCTTCACATAGCACCTAAATAGACAAGTCATATATCAAATGAAAGCTCTCATTCTCAGGAATGTGACTATATAGTTTGTTTTAGTATGTTTTGCTGCCCTAATACCACAGTTTGAAAAACTTTCAAAAGAATCACAAAGTGAAATATGATTTCTGTCATCAAATACAAATGTCTCATTTATGCTCTGATAACTGCTGCTGTAAGCCCCAAATATCTAAAAACTTTATATCTGCTTTTACCTTAGGCAGATTTCTAAAAAATGAGACATTGTTTACTTGTCTGTGAGCTTGCTTGGCTGAATAATCCAGTGTTATATCTTAGATGTCCAGAATAAGATTTGCCTTCCAGAAGGAAAAGCATACAAAACAAATCATTGGAAATATATATTATCGACTATAGATGATCAAATGTTATATATCATCGCAAAGGGGAGGATCTCAGCTTTCTAATGGCAGACTGAGCTTCTAGTCCACTCAGAGGCCGAGATATTCAACGAAGCAATGAGGGTGATGCATGAACTGAAAATTAGACTGAACGTCTATGGACGAGCACATCTGCGAGGGCTGAAATGCATTAGAGCGCCACCTACATTTCAGATCTGTATATAATGATGGAATGTGATGGAGAAACAATTCTTTTTTTTCTAGTGTTTGCTGCCATCTAATTAAATAAAATTAGACTTTTCAAAGTGAGGTAGAGTGAACAGAACCAGAATTACATGTTTACAAATTTAGGACAGCAACAAAAAAACTTTGTTTATCATAAGATTATAAACAGATACAATATTATTTATGAATAACTGGAGTCTTTATGTTATTTGTTAATTTTTTTGCAATTAGTCCACAGTATGTGAATTGTGAGCTTTTAAATTTGAGTGTGACAGCCCAAAAACACACCAGAGCATTATGCAAATAAGCAACAATATGATATGATATCTACTAATGGGAGTAAAGACGCTCACATGATCCTTGTCAGATAATCAATACCTATTAGTGGCCAACAGTGGAGCAAGTTGGCGATCCACAGCGATTTAATTGTGTGTATTTCACTTTACAAACAAACACCACACTGCAGTGTTATGGATACACAAAGGAGGAAAAGAGCGCAGTAAACAGGAAACTCAAGCAGGGGTGGGCGAGTGACAGAAAGAGAGAGCAGGGTTGCCCCAATTGACTCGAGTCTTGGGGGCAGAACGAGAGGTCACAACTCCACAGTCAGGAAACAGTCCGGCCAAAACAAACATGGCACACAGAAAACACTGAAGCTATGTTGAATGTAGACACAATGTTGAAGTCTCGACTGCACAACAATGTGCGTCAAACCTGGTGTAAGATTTCATTGTGCTGGTGGATGTGATTACGACCCAGCGTATAAAAAATAAAAATAAACTACTTTAATTTGATTTTTACCCAGCTGGGCAAAGAAGAGTCATAAACAGTGTTAATAAGCAACCATGCCCCAACTCGTAATCCAACTGGTTTTGCTTTAGTACCCAGATTTAACATTTACAAACCAACACAGAACCAAACCCTGAGACCCTGTATTTAATGTAGTCTAAGTAGTATTTTTTCCCTTGCTTAGTTACAGTATGTTCAGGGTTTTCAAGGATGAGGGCACATCAAACAATCTGTCCATGTTGACTTCTAATTTGGCTAGCTTCTAACAAGTAACGTGAATTTGCACAAAATGCGCCAAATTAACATTGCGTTTGATTAAGTGCAAGGTCTTAAATGTCAACAACAAAAGAAGCTGGTAGCATTTTCTTCTTCTTTTAAAAGTTAATAATTATGTTGGCTTGACAAAGCCAACATACTGTTATTCTACAGAGATTGTTTTTGGGGTTGGATCCCTTAACCAAGACCAAATTTATCAATTGAAACTCCTAGTGCTTTTTAAGCTACGTCCACCAAACTTGGTACAGACCTTCAGACTGTTCAGACTCTTGTTTCTATGACAAATGACAAACAAGGGGTTAAAAGCTTTGTGTTTTGAATCACAATACACTAAACATTAAGAATGCTTATTTATACTGTGCATCCCAAGAAACCTCAGAAAAATGCACAGCTTTAAAGATATGAATAAACTCCAGCCACTTTCTTCACATCCAGCTCCTGCGTCCACTCAGGAGTGATCATCCCTATGCCCTATTCCCTTCAAAGACTATTACACTCCACTGTGAGAGCTCTGGAGGGCTGAAAGGTGATAACGCCCATTCACAACTCACTTTTTAAGCCATTCCTATTGAAAATTCTGACCCTACAGCATGGATTGTGCTCCCTTCGAAGTGCCCTGCGAAGGCATTATCAGCACCAGTTAGAACACAGTCATGTGCACTGAGCTGATGAAGGGGAGGGTGTGTTCTCATTCTAGAAAGCATTTCTAGAATAGCATGTCTCGTTGTGACCATGTATTTTCTTGGGTCTTTTTAGCTAGAAGAGAGAGACTGCAGATTTTAAATATGCATATATGCTGAAACTGAATTGTCAATGTTTAAAGGCCAGTTCACACTCCTCCGACAAACACTTGGGTGTTTTTTTGTTCCCTTTGAAGAAGTCTGACAAGGAAGAGGCTGCGGATGAAGCCAAACATGCGTCTCGCTGATTTTAAGGGTTAAACTTTTAAACATTTCAGACAAGGCTTTGTCAAGCCAACAATACATACAACAAGACAAATTTTCCCATCTAATTTGATTTATTTTGCTATCCTAAATGCACGGTTATTTACATTTAATGCATCTAAATGCTCAACCCATTTTGTGCATCCAGACCCATTAGTTGAGTACCACTGGACTGCAATATAATTTCATTTGAATGTAGCGGTTTGTGACGAAACTTGTGGGTTTTTGTGTTACTTGACAAGACTCACCATCATGTGTTCCTGATAGAACTGATCTCCGATCAGCTGGAGTTTTTGCCCGATGAGGGTTTCGACGCTTTGCGCAGGAGGATCCATCGCCTGCAGGTTCCCCCGTAGCACGACGTCTGCACGTTGAGAGCGGGTGGGCGGAGTTAACAGTAGCAATCCTGCGTTACCTATTCAGAGAAACAGTATTACACGTGTGACTCGAATCAAACAGATACAGAATAAACTGAACAAACTTCAGATTTATTTATTTATTTATTTTTTCTTTTTCACCCAATTTGGAATGCCCAATTCCCAATGCACTTTTAAGTCCTCGTGGTTGCGTAGTGACTCGCCTCAATCTGGGGTGGTGGAGGACGAATCCCAGCTGCCTCCGCGTCTGAGATGTCAACCCGCGCATCTTATCACGTGGCTTGTTGAGCACATTGCCACGGAGACATAGTGCATGTGGAGGCTTCACGCCATCCACCGCGACATCCACACTCGACTCACCATGCGCCCCACCGAGAACAAACCACATTATAGCGACCACGAGAAGGTTACCCCATGTGACTCTACCCTCCCTAGCAACCGGGCCAATTTGGTTGCTTAGGAGACCTGGCTGGAGTCACTCAGCACGCCCTGGATTCGAACTAACGAGCTAGCGAACTCCAGTGGTGGTAGCCAGTGTCTTTACCACTGAGCTACCCAGGCCCCCTAAACTTCTAAAGATTTTATGATATGACATCACTGAGATCTTGGGTAAAAGTCAAAAGCAGACTGTTTGCGACATCAATGGTCTTTATGTCACACTGTATGATATACATCTTATGAATTTGGTCACGATTCGTAGCGTGAATGGCCAATTTTTCACTATGATGAATACTTACAAATTTGTGGCAAAAATCGTACAATGTTCACCCAGTTTGAAACTACTTAAAATCTATAATGAAAGTTGAGGATGAACTTAGCTTGTAGCTTTGATTGTATACATCCCTGATAAACAGATTAAGTTTATAATACAAGTTTATATATGTCTCTATATCATTCTCCTATCACAACAACAACTGAAAGCAACCAGGACTGAACAGGTTGTGTTCACATTTCGGCATGATTGTATCTTATCATCTAACTACACAGTTGTTGGTTGCATTTACCAGATCAGTCTGATGTTTATTTCAGATATCAAAAGATGTCTGCTACCATTATATGAGGGCTATGGAGTGGTGGTGGCGTAATGGGCTAAAGCACAGAACTGGTAAGCAGAAGGTTGCCGGTTTGATCCCCAAAGCCACAACCATTGTGTCCTTGAGCAAGACACTTAAATCCAGGACGCTCCGTTGTGATTGTCCCTGCAATAAGTGCACTGTAAGTCACTTTGGATAAAAAGTGTCTGCCAAATGCATAAATGTATATGTAAACGAGGGCATAAGCATTAAAAAAAAGCAAAGACGATAAAAATAAAAGTGTGAGGGAAAAACTCTCTCGCTGCTAAAAGCGATGAGTCATGAAGGTCTGATGATTTCACAGAAGTTGAAACAGGAAGTTTCTGTTTGAGACAAGTGATGCAGCGCAACGTTTCACAACATCACAAACGAAACGCTTTCTGAAGATACGCCACTAACAGCAGCTCAGTGGATTGCCCATGTGGTACAGAAGTTTATTTTCGACAATAACATACAGTATAAACCTTTCAAGACAGATCTATCATGAAATTCTCTTATTATCAATGGGATTGTAGTTCTTTCCCTCATTAAAGACTTAAAAGTGCATAGTCTTGCATCTTTGTCTTGTCAAATTTTGGAAATGTATTTAGTTTTTTTGCTTCAAATCGAAGTCTGTAATGTTGCGATTCACTTCGGAGCTGGTTGGTTTGATTCATGGCTTTGAACTCTTTATTAAATACATTTTTAAAAATGCCTATAGGAGGAAATGAATGGAAAAATACTTCCAGAGCCAACAATGACCACCATTTCTTTCAGCACTTTTGCGCCTTAGTGAACTTCTAAATACAGAAGTCAGAATATAAATATCTAAAGTGGCAAGAAAAGAATGTGAACCCTTTGTAATTACCTGCATTTATGCATAAATGTATCTTAAAATCTGGTCTGATTTTACAATAATGAACAAACACAATCTGTTTTAACTAATAACACAAATTATTGTATTGTTCTTGTACATCATTCAAACATTCACAGTGAACGTTTAAAAAGTATGTGCACTCCTAGGCTAATGATGTCAAAAAAGCTAAGAGTCAGGAGTTGGCAAACCTGGCATCCAATTAATGTTTGTTTGTTTGTTAATTTAGTTTTAACGTCATGTCAGCAACTAGGCTATTCACATGGCAAACAAAGGTTCATCAATACATATTTGCAATATTAGATAAGACACTTTAAGTTTATACAAGATAAAACCTGTAAAATCTGTTCAGATGGCACTTTTAAAAAAAAAATTGTATTAAGGAAGTCTCTGTATAGAAGCGTTGTCTAATAGTTCCAAATCTTTTACAGTTGAACAGAATGTGCTTGATGGTCGTAGGGGTTTGGCAAGGTATACAAATGGGAGGATCTTCACCAGTCAGTAAAAATGCGTGTGTTCGTCTTGAATGGCCCAGTCGGCATCTGGTAAACACTATTTGGTCGTGCCTAGATTTAAAATTTTGAGAGTAGTTGCTTTGGACCCTGGAGTTTATTTCGTATGGTTTATTGCTGTCACACTCATTCCATTCTGATTGTGATTTATTGGTGATATATGAGTTTATTAATGACCTGAGGTCAGAGGGTGGTATCAGACATTCTGAGATCTCCAAGTTTAATGCCTCTTTTGCAGCTGTATCTGCTTTTTCATCTCTTGCCAGACCAATATGTCCCGGCACCCAACAGAGGATAATGTTGAAATCCTTCTTCTGTAATCGATGTATTTTAGTCAAAATGTTTATGATTATGGGGTGATCGGTCTCCATGCATTCAAGTGCTTGAAGGCAAGACTTTGAGTCTGTAGCGATTTAAAAAGTTTCGTCCTCGGCCCTGCTCAATGTTTTCCAGTGCCAATAGCAGCGCTCAGGCCTCAGCTGTGAAGATAGAGCTCTGTTCTGGAATACGTATGCTATATTGTTGATCTCCAATCACTACTGCTGCTGCTACACTGTTATCCATTTTGGATCCATCCGTGAATACTGTACTATGGAGTGGAAGACTACATGTCAGTACCAAGTACTCCTGTTGATACACGTTGGGGAGAGTTTCTGCCTTTTTTATTTGTGCCAATACCATAGAAATAGTTGGTTTTTTCAAGGTCCGGGGGGGACAAGCCAAATATTATACTGTTTTATGTTGTCCAGATTGGTGTTCAAGTTCTCCAAGTATGGTTTAATCCATATTCCAAAAGGTTTGATCGCTTTAGGTCTAGCTTCATACAGATGAGAACATTCTGGTTGGAATACTGGTATAGAGGCTGGATTACTTAGATTTGCTTAATATTTGACTGCGTATTGTAAGGCCAGTTTCAGACGCCTATTCTGGAGGGAAGGCTCACCGGCTTCTGTATAAAGGCTTTGAATGGGACTTGTTCTGAAGGCTCCAAGAGCTAGACGTATTCCCTGGTGGTGTATTGCGTCAAGTGTTCGAATGTATGACTTCCTTGCCTGACCATACACAGTACTCCCGTAATCCAGTCGGAATTTAATTCATGTTCTGTAGAGATGTAAAAGAACAGTAGCATCTGCACTCCATTTTGTATTGGCCAGGACTTTTAAAATATTCATTGTTTTAAAAAAATAAAAATCCTCAACATCTTCATATGTGGGATAAAGGTGAATTTATTATGACAGACAAGGCCTAAGAATTTGAAGTCATTCACTACTTTGATGGGTTCTCCCTCCATACTCAACTCTGGGTCGGGGTGTAAGAATCGGAGAAGGCAAAAATGCATGCATACTGACTTTGTTTTGGAAAATCTGAATCCGTTCTTTATTGACCAGTTGTTTATTTTATTTATGCATAGTTGTAGCTGTCGTACAATTATATTCATATTTTTCCCCCTATAGCATATCCATAGGTCGTCAACGTATAGGCTCCGAAAAATGTGGGGGTGGCATCCAATTAGTGAAACGAGATTGGAGGTGTGGGTTAGAGCTACTTTGACTTATAAAAAGCACTCAAACATATTGAGTTTGTTATTCATCTGCTGACGTGGATCATGCCTCACAAAAAAGAGATCTTAGAAGACCTACGGTCAATAATTGTTGCTTTGCATGAAGCTGGAAAGGGTTACAAAGTTATCTGGAAGAGCTGAGATATTCATCTGTCCACAGTTAGACAAACTGTCTATAAATGGAGATGATTTAGTACTATAGGTACTCTCTCTAGAAGTGGCCGTCCAGTCAAGATGACTCAAAGGGCACACCGCAGAATGCTCAATGAGGTCAAAATGAACCCTATAGTGACAGATAAAGACTTGAAGGAATCATGGGAACTGGTTAACATCTCTGTTCATGAGTCTACTATACAGAAAACATTAAACAGGTATGGTGTCCATGGCAGGACATCATGAAGGAAGCCGCTGCTTTCCAACAAAAACATTGCTGCAAGCCTGAAGTTTGCCAGAGACCACCTTGACACTCCACAACGCTACTGGGAAAATGTTTTATGGACTGATGAAACTAAGGTTGAATTGTTTGGGAAGAACACGCAGCACTACGTATGGCCTAAAAAGGGCACCGCATACCAACATGAATCCATCATCCCAACGGTGAAGTACGATGGAGGGAGCATCATGATTTGGGGCTGCTTTGCTGCTTCGGGCCTGAACCGCTTGCCATCAGAGGTAAAAATGAATTCCCAAGTTTATCAAGATATCCTACAGGATAATGTCAGTGTGGCTGTGTGCCAGCTGAAGATCAGCAGAAGTTGGGTGATGCAGCAGGACAATGACCCTAAACATCGAAGTAAATCCACTACAGAATGACTTAAACAAAATTAAATCCAACTTTTGGAGTGTCCCAGTCAGAGCCCAGACCTTAACCCAATAGAGATGCTGTGGAATGACCTCAAGAGAGCCATTCACACCAGAAATCCTAAGAATATTACTGAGTTGAAGCAGTTCTGTAAGGAAGAATGATCCAAAATTCCTTCTGAACGTTGTGCAGGTCTAATCCGCAGCTACCGGAAACACTTGGTTGAGGTTATTGCTGCCAAAGGAGGATCTACCAGTTATTAAATCCAAGGGTACACTTACTTTTTCCACAGCATGGTGAACGTTTAATGAGATGTGCTCAATAAAGACATGAAAGATTATAATAGTTTGTGTGTTGTTAGTTACTTGTGACTTTGATGAAGATGAGATCACATTTTATGACCAATTAATGCAGAAAACCAGCTAATTGCAAAGGGTTCACATAATTTTTCTTGCCACTGTATATAAATATAACATTTCTGAATATCTAAAGTGAACTTTATGTTCTTTTGTTTTAAAGTGAGCTTTATATTTTCACTTGGAAAGATTCTAGTACCCATTATAAACAATAGAAACCTCAAGTGATCAAATAACAGCCTGCTTGTAGCGCAGAGGTGTGTAACTTTAAATTCTGCCAGTACGTGTATGCCAGGGCACTGCACCAGCAAAACAATTGCAACTTGCCGTTATTTGAATTGCAAAGCAACTGGGCACAAACACAGGTAATAAAATCTGCTGAGATCAGGAGTGTATGACGCCACAGGGCTGAACACAAACAGACAGACACCTGTCTACTGCACATATTCCAGGGCAAAGACATCAAGTCACGCTGTGTTTGTCTTACCATAGAGAAAGCGTCTGGACTCCTCATGCGCCCGACAGCGCAGCATACCGTTGGGTAGTACAGGGGGTCTCCCTGCGGTCTCAAGACCCCTGTCTGTCTGCTTTATCTGCCTGTGAGAGGAAGGCCAGCACTGTAGAGCCTTCTTGAACACATCATCCTCATCTTCATCCATCAGCCGAGCACCTCACCTGAGCACAAGAGCCGAGATAACCGGTCAGAGAAAACAAGAAAAAAAAAATGGGTATTCAAAAGATATCTGAATACATCCTCTAACACACACATACTCATACAAACGACATCTTCGAGTAATAACAGGGTGCCTCAACTTAACAAGTCCTCCGTTTATGGCTGGTTAGCAATGGGATAATAAGACTGAAGATTAGTGTGGCTTGTGGCCGCTGGCCGTACAGATTTAGATAATAGCAGTGATACACCACACACTCGGGCTGCGGTTAGACGACTGGTTTACTATATTTAGCCTGGCTGAGGTTTGGCAAAGCAAAGGCAAAAACTGTCACATCTACTCTTTCCATGTTCTGCGGTGAAGCTCTAGGTTCGTTAATAATGACGATTCTGAAGTCATTCTTACGTCCATCCACTGTTAAACACACAACAGGGTGAGACCTCACGTGAACCGTCAAAAACATGTCCAGGTCATTTTTCACCTTAAAATCAAAAGAAAGTATTTTGAATAACGAATATTAGGCCTACTATATATTTTTTTCATTGTAACATTATTTTAATGCAAAAACAAATTTTCTCACTACCTTCATGCGAAAAAGAAAATGTATCATTTAAACTGTTAATTACATTTGCAAGTATACAGTACATAATAGTAATATTTGTTGTAGAAAATTCCCATTTGTGCTGATTTTAATGAATTTTGTTATATATTGTACATTGTAAAAAAATATATATATATATATTACGGTAAATTACCAGCAGCTGTGGTGGCCAAACAGTTACTGTAAAAAATACGGTGACCATGTTTCAGGCTTTCCAAGATTTAATTTCGATGCTTGTATATACTTAATATACTAAACTACTGGAACTATAAAAGTTTGATAACTGATATTAAAAATAACGATTATTGTTTTTAACCGTAATTTAAACAATTTACCGTAAAAAGTACATGTACTCTCTTGTTATACATAATATTATGTTTTACCGTTAATTATACGGTATAATATATATATAAATATATATATAAACATAATTTTCACAACATTTTCCCATACAATTACATGTATTATCTTTTTTTAATTTATAATAATTTTTACCGTATATCTTCAGGTAACTACCCGTTAACCAGTTAACGTTTTTACTGTAGAATTTTTACAGTCTTTTACCGTTAAAATACCTTTAAATTTCCAATTTAATTCAATTACGATTCTCAAGATCTTGATTCCGGTTTTGATACAGTTTAACTAGGGTGCCATTAATTTGGGTATATTTCAGTTATAATGTCCATTTTGTTTACATCTAAAATAAATAATGCTGTTCATTATACGTGAAATCTTCTAACTTTGTACATTACGAAAATAATAATTTTTGCAAATTAACAACAAGGCCTAAACTATTATATATTTTTGTAACGGAAATAAAAATCAATACAACCAAAACTGAAGTAAACTTTAATTTTTTTATCGATATCGGAATCGTTTCAATGATGATCGCTAGGGCTGGGCGATATGGCTTCAAAAATGACATCTCAATATTTTTCAGCCTATTGACAATATACGATATATATCTCGATAATTATGTATTTTCTCTGAAATGGCTCAAAAGAGATTTTTTTTTCTTCTCTTATACAGTGTATAACACCTTTGTAGATTTGTATAATAATTTGTAGCAGTTTCTCAAGTTTAGAATTGCCCCAATGTTTGAACACAGTACTTTATTTCTTTCACTATTCATGTGATCTGCTCTAAAAGCGGTAAAAACATGCATGCGCAGAACAGCCTGTCACCCATTACGAAGCGCACACAGACCACGTTTATCTGTCTTTTATTGCAGCCCATAGCAATTTTATAATCACATATGACCGTATTGCCATTTTGGTGATATTTTGATTATTTATGCTGCCTAGAAGGATCATGAAATTAGTCTACTGATGCACTCTTTATGAAACTTAATGGCCAAATAAAAATCACATTAAAATAATCGCGATATTCATGATAATGCTTAATTTTATATCGTCTAACAAATTATTACGATAATATCGTGAATATTCGATATATCGCTCAGCCCTAACGATTGCGATTACTCTATACATTTTTATCGATTAAAAATCTATATTTTAAAATATGTATAAATATTGTTTAAATTACAGTAATGAGTAATGTGCTAAATTGTCATAGAAATATTGTCACAATGGAAAAAAATTAAAGGCCTTTTAACAAACTTTTTTTTTAATTTGTTTTATGCAAAATACATTCTCATTTTTTCACTTTAATTTTGGGGGTGAAATATGACCCAAACATTTCTTTGTTAGATATCTAGATTATTTCTTCTCAGAACTTTCCCAGAAAACTATCACACTCTTGAAAACCTCAAAGTTTCCAACTAACCCTTCATGTCACTTATGAGTAATACATCATACGCTGTGACAAATCAAGCGCAGGCCATATTTCATAAATCAGAAGTGTGGTGCTTTCATAGGTGTGTGTGCGTGTGTGTGAACATCCTGTGTTGTGTTTGTGTTCAGAAACATGTCACACACCACAAACTCACATCTGATTTCCTCAATGAGAGTAAAAATGACGCTGCAAAACAGCACAGTATCATGCAGCTCTGAGTACACACTAGTGGTGTAACAATTCTCGATAAAAAAAAAAGCGAACTTGTATGGTTCGGCAAGCACTGGCACCGCGGTTCACCTCAAGTTCAATGATGCATCTGAAGCACAAGGTTTGCCGAAGAAAACAAGCGTCAAAAAGACACGCACAGTTCCAGCCTGCACTAATACCCCTGAATGGATCTGTAAATGGATACAGAGCCACAGGTGAGCCGAAATTGCACAAACTCCCTTCTGTTTTTAAGCAAGCACTCAGTGCTAATTCTGACAGATATGAAACAACAACTAAAGCGTTGGGCTGCTGATTGCCAACGATATGTTGCCCTTCTCCATTGATGAAAATGTGGGATGTCAGCGAACGAT
>NC_059360.1:48572500-48595000 GCF_019703515.2 Myxocyprinus asiaticus | reverse complement strand
GTATATAAACCTCACTCTCCTCAAGGGGTGCACTAGTGAGTGATGTTAGAGGCTGTAGCCTTTAGCCTCCTTGTTAGCACACCCGCCTCACACGCAGGAGATGCCGGTTCGAGTCCCTTATGGAGCGGGTAGAACAGGAGCGTCACAATGATTCCTTGACCCGGATGGGTGTGAGGTTTAGGGGGATGAGTGTAATGGGAGCCAGCTGATAGATAGATAGCTGTGCAATGTGTATAAACTTCACTCTGCTGACCTCAAGAGGTGCACTAGTGACTGACACTAGAGGCTGTAGCCTTTAGCCTCCTTGTTTGCAAACCCACCTCCCATGCCGGAGACGCCGGTTTGAGTCCTGTACGGAGTGGGTAGAACAGGAGCATGACACATACATGTTGCTAGCATGTTTTAACACTTAGCTAGGCATTGCTAGCATGTTTCTAGCATGTTTTCTAACTTAGCTAGACATTGCTAGCATGTTTTAGCATTTTGCTAGGCAATGCTAGCATGTTTTGCATGAAGCTAGGTGTTGTTAGCATGTTGCTAGCATGTTTTAACATGTAGCTTGGCATTGCTAGCATGTTTAGTGTTAGACTATATGTTGCTAGTCACTGTTCGCATGTTTTAGCATGCTGCTAGCATGTTTTAACACGTAGCTAGGCATTGCTAGCATTTTTAGCATGTTTCTAGCATGTAATCTAACATAGCTAGACATTGCTGCCATGTTTTAGCATTTTGCTAGGCAATGCTAACATGTTTTGCATGAAGCTAGCTGTTGTTAGCATGTTGCTAGCATGTTGTATCATGTAGCTTGGCATTGCAAGCATGTTGATAGCATGTTTAGTGTGAGACTAGGTGTTGCTAGCATGTTGCTAGTCACTGTTAGCATCTTTTGGCATGTAGCTAGCATGTTTAAGCATGTAACTAGGCATTGCTAAAGTTTTAGCAAGTTGCTAGATGTTGCTAGCATGTTTTAGCACTTCCCTCCATAAAATAAATTAAGTTGGACCAACCAAAGAAAATTAATTAAATAAACACTAGTAAATCGAGTCTGACTAACCTATTAATGTTGAGTAAAAAATGCTATAGTACATTAATTTGACCTTATACAACTAATTTATGTTGGCTCAATGAAACCAACTTATTCTGAATGAAAGACATTCGATTAGGTGTTAAAACGTTCTATAATTCATTTAAGTAGGTTAATGACTTTAAGTGTAGAGGTACAGAAGAGATCTCAACAATGTCTCAAACTGTTCTCAGAAGTCTGTATTTAAAAGTCAAAGATCTCAATATAAACTCAAACATTTCTCATGAAATTCTTCCAGGAGCAAATGATCAGAGCTATGATATCCGCATTCATATTATAGCTCTCTTATGTAAGTTTACAATTGACTCATTTGTGTCTATTTCTTTTATTTCTCCTTAGGAACTGTTGGAGAATCATCTCAGACATTGAGACAGCAGAGATATGAAAGAGCAACCTTAGAGCAATATAATGCTCCTCTGGGCTGGTGTCAGAGTTTCGTTCTCTCCAAACACAGCTGATGCAGTGATGTGTTCAGACTATCGGAGCGTCCCGGCCACTGTGGAATTCGGCTCTGGTTTGGGCTGGTGGGGGCAGCAGGGCATGTGCTGGTTGTTGTTATCTGCCCCTCTCCACCCTCAGGGGCTTTTGACTGGTCTATAAACACTTGGACAGCTGGGTCACGGAATGACCCTACATTCCCTGCCAAAAAAAAACCCTGTCCCACCCCCAGTGCTATCACTATGACTACTGCAATTAACAGTGTGAATGAATACTGTTTCTAAGAGAGAAATGAGACTTTAGTGCATTTTAAGAAAGAGAAGTAAAGCGAGAGAGAGAGCTCTCACAGTCTCTTTTATCGGAATCAAGATTACGTTCGCCTGGTCTGGCACAAAACAAAACAAATGTGGCCCGACAACCAAAACAAATGCTACCACAACATTAAGCTGGTTGACAAGGTGAACACACATCAAACAACACAATAGAACACATGCGGTAAGGTAACTTTAACTTACAAGACTAATATAAAGAATATCCCAATATTTTGTGTTTAAATTATTGGCATTAATCTACTCATTAACTTTAGACGGGACATGCAGTGGGGTCCAATAGTGATTTTATTTACACCTGAAATCAAACAGTTATACAATGACAATATGATTTATAATGAAACTGTTTGTTTTAACCCTTAAATGCATGGGTGATATACAAAATGCCCAGATTTACGAAACATTTCAGTACAATTAGGAAATAATAGAATAGAATTTATTCTAATATATTTTGGTGTTTTATTTTTCATATATCAAAGAAATGATGCAACAAATCAAGAACAGGATTCATCACTTTCACACTGAAATTTCATGTGACGCAACTGACTGTCAAACACATATTAAGCTACACATTATACATAATCTACACATAAAATACACATAATCTACACATACCTGTATGTATTTTCTCAGACATTTATTGAGTCTAAATAGACACAAAACGTACATATTTTCAGTAGAACACTCAAATGACAATAGTCGAATCATACTGTTCATGTGTTACACTTGCTATAGTTTACTTCCATGTTGCTTCTTCGTTAAATAGCAATGTCAAATATATAAGTTAATCAGTGAAACATTAGCGCCACCTTGAGTAAGAAATAGCATGCATAATAAGTATGTGTACACGCATATAGACTACTAATAATTCACCACCGTTACACATAAAATCAACATGATTTAGTATTCATTTGTATCAATATATAGTCCTTATGTGTCTTATAATAAACAAAGAAGTAGATATCCTGTGATAGTAAACTTATATAAATATGAAAAAATCATAAAAATATTATTTATGGAAGTGGAAAGAAAAGTGACACTATTACATATCTCGGGTCTTTAATGACCCTATACAGTTTCGGTAATTAAGCAGTTATAAAAACAAATTTTTTGCAATTTTGGCTTTTTTGTTGTTGTAGTTTTTGTTACACTATTCAGAAGACAAAGGTTGAGGATTACTTAAAAGGTGTGGGCATTACTACAAAAATGGATGAGGTCCCGGGTCACTTAAGACCCAAAGTATGCATGTTTTTTATTGATTTTTCATGGGCAGTATTCTTTTTATTTCTGCAATAATTAACCTTCCTATTGCGTTCAGAATCTGCACACACCTTTTGCGTTCGCGGGTCAATTTTGACCCGGTGAAATTCAAGCTTATAAATCATTCATCACCTGATGGTTTTCATCTAAAACTATATTGTAAGTCATTAATAAGTTCTTAACTGTTCATACATGTCAAAAGATTGATATTTTTGGCATGTTAACTGACAAATATAAAAGTCATTTTTTTAGAAATAATAAAATGGGGGCCTGGGTAGCTCAGTGGTAAAATACACTGGCTACCACCCCTGGAGTTTGCTAGTTTGCTAGTTCAAATCCCAGGGCATGCTGAGTGACTCCAGCCAGGTCTCCTAAGCAACCAAATTGGTCCAGTTGCTAAGGAGGGTAGAGTCACATGGGGTAACCTCCTCGTGATTGCTATAATGTGGTTCGTTCTCAGTGGGGCGCATGGTGAGTTGAGCATGGTCACCACAGTGGATGGCATGAAGCCTCCACATGCACCGTCTCCATGGCAACACACTCAACAAGCCAAGTGATAAGATGCACGGGTTGGCGGTCTCAGACGCAGAGGCCACTGGGATTCATCCTCCGCCACCTGGATTGAGGTGAATCACTACACGACCACAAGGACTTAAAAAGCACATTGGGAATTGGGCATTCCAAATTGGGAGTAAAAAAAAAAAAGAAAGAATAAAATGTAGAAATTATTTGACATTTCAAAATATACATTAAC
This sequence comes from Myxocyprinus asiaticus, assembly GCF_019703515.2. Lineage (NCBI taxonomy): Eukaryota > Metazoa > Chordata > Actinopteri > Cypriniformes > Catostomidae > Myxocyprinus > Myxocyprinus asiaticus. The sequence continues at coordinate 48,591,135 of NC_059360.1, read as the reverse complement.
TACAGCAAAATCAGTGTGATACATGTGAAGACATCTTTTTTTATCAACATTTCTGTTAAATTGTATCTAAATATAACATAATATAAAATGTATATTAACATCTAATTTGAGAATTACTAGTAATTTGAATGAATTTCCTATTACTCATAACTGCTCAATGCAACTCGGTGGTCAAAAGTTACGAAACCAACATATTATTTTCAACTAAACAACTGTACAACTCAAGTACACAACATTAATACTTTTTAACTGTGTTAAAACTAAATCTATTCTATTTACTTGCATGAAGTGTTGAATGTTGATGTGAGTTTACTGTAAGCTGCTTCTGCATCAGATGGCTGCAGAGTAAAATATTAACAATTTCCTCTTTCAAGCCCTATTTAGACTAACGTGTGCATGAACTTTTGCTCACGTCACACCCCCTTTAGACAGTAGTACCTTTGATTTAATTTATTTGTTAAGTTTCTTATATCTGTTATGTCTGTTTTGTACATGAATGTGTGTGTCTGTGTGTGACTGTATGTATATGTGTGTGTGCAGTCCCAGTGAGAGACAAAAAAGTGTGTGTGAGGGTATGGCAAAGAGGCTAAATATAAGTGAAGTGTTTATAAGTAAAAATAAAATTCATGGATGCACAAAAACATCTACTTCATATCATGTGTAAAGCCACAATTGATGCCTGGGTCAAAATTGACCCGTGAATGCAAAAGGTGTAACCATTTTTTAAAATGGTTATATCTCTTAAACAATTTTATTAAAAAATCTAAAAAAAAATAAATAAATTATGATGTCTATTTTGATAATCTTGACAAAGTCCCAAAGTGTGGTTCCCGTACTAAAAACTATGTGATATTTAAAAATTATCATCTACATCTCCCTGGTCAAAAATGACCCGAATGCAATAGGAGTTTTAACTTCATATGCAGAAGACATTGTCATACCTGGAAAACTCTGAGACAGAGTTTAAAGAACTAAAAGTTCAGTTTGTGAAGGAATCAAATTAAAGCGTTAACTATTTTCCATCCTTTGAGTAAAAATAATTCTCCAAAAGTTATCTACAAACTTCCTTAATTAATGCTGCATACCCCTCTCCTGACCCAGAGACAATGCTTCAAATCCAGTTCACATGGAGTTTGCTGGAGTCCTACCAAAACATTGGAGTATGATCAAGTTCACGCCTGGGCCACGGATATATCTCTGTCCAGTACCATCTCACACTCACACAAAGATGAGGTCTGCTGTGGTTACATACAGTAGATTATTAAAAGAAAGTCAGTCTATAAGGAGTTCTGACTATGAGCAGTAGTAATAGTGATACTTGACTTAACAAACAGCACCAATGAATGAAATATGTTCTATATGATATTATCAGTTCAGAGGTCTTTTGATCATTTTCCTCAAAGGTATTTCTATTAAACAGGTATATTCCAGCTGCTTATCATGTTCGTTGGTAATGTGAGATGGTGTAATGACAGTCTAAATGACTCTGGCATTTCTGCTTCTGTTACAGACATCTTATCTCACTCCTCACAATCATAAATTCATAAACACCAAATGAAATGCCAGCACTGTGACAGATGCCCGTCGCACTACAGGTTCAGTACAAACACAGACTGTCTCCTCTATATGAGCAATAGAGCTTGATAAAACACTCTGTGTGTTTGCATATGTCCTTACAGGCATTTCACTGAGAAAAACATTAAACCAGTTGAACCATTGATTTAGATGAGAGTTTGCTAACCTTTTGAAACTCAGGAAAACCAAACACAGTTTCATTAATAACATTAACAGACAAGATTACATTAAGCTAAACGTGTATTGACCTAGTTTTTCAATTAACTACCTTTACATCTTTTGCCATGCTTTACATCTCAGTCACGCCACTGTAGTGACTGAGAGAAATTTACAACTGATTAATGATAGTTTTACATTCTATGGAAGCAAACGAATCAACAAAAGATAATATAAGAGGCTGTTTTATGCAACTAAAAAAAAAAGCTAAAGAACAAATGAACCACATTTAGAAATAAACCAAAGACACAACAAACATCGAAAGACACTTCTCTTGCTTGAGCACTTGACCTAATTTTACTAATGCACTAAGTGTCTAAAAAAAGGAAGAGAAATCTAAATCCACTGTCTCTCACCTTCCTCTGTATTTGTACTTCTCTGAGCAATCTGAAACTTTCTACTGCAGCACTTCTCATTCTATTGCCTCCTTAGGATGAATCGCTTTTGTCTTATTCCTCATTTATAACTCGCTTACATTAATATTATATATGCAATGTATATATACCATATATATATATTAAATATATATATATATATATATATATATATATATATATATATATATATATATATATATATGTGTGTGTGTGTGTGTGTGTGTGTGTGTGTGTGTGTGTGTGTGTGTGTGACGAGGAGGGCGGGGCCGGGCCGTGATTACACATGCCCGGCCCCCAATCAGGCAAATCAGCCAAGGGGAGGGATAAGGGCAGTTCGAGAGAGAGCCACATGCAGCTGCTGTGTGTGTGTGTGTGTGTGTGTGTTTGTGTTTGTGTCTTTTTGTTTGAATTAAATATTATTTTGACTGTTCATCCGCGTCCCGCTGCACTTATCCCTCTCCTTGGCTGATTAGCCCGATTGGGGGCCGGGCGTGCGTAGCCATGGCCCGGTCCCGCCCTCCTCCTCGTCTCACACACACACACACACACACACACACACACACACACACACACACACACACACACACACACTATATATATATATATATATATATGTGGCAGCGGGGGCGTGGTCAAGTGTCTCTCTGGAGAGAAAGCGCTAAGGGCGCTTGCACCTGAGCTAGATTATGTCTAACACCTGTCTCTATTTACAGTGAGCACGGGGAGAGCGGCATAAAAGAGCCACACCGCCAGCAGACGAGTGAGAGAGAGCCTGGGTCCCCAGAGTTATGTTTGTGAAGCTAATAGTTTATTATAGTTAAGTTGCAGAGATTGTTATTCTAACACAGAAGAAGTTATTATTGTAAAGTTGAGAGCAGTGTGGTCATTAAAAAACCTAACCTGTGAGTAGCCTGTGAGTAGAGCAACCTGCCTCCTGCCTCCTTTCCACGGAACTTCCACACTGGTGCCGAAACCCGGGAAAAATTTTTGGTTGAAGATGGATGGAAGTCGCCCCGTAGAGTCCTCCCAGTTGGCTGAGATCCTCCAAGCCCTCGCTGGCCTACATTGGAACCACCAGCAAACCCTGCGTGAGCTCCGGCAAGATCAAGATCACCGGTTTGTGGAGCTCCTATGTGCTAAAGCAGAGGACCGGCAGGCGATCCGGAGCCTCCTCAGCCAGGAGGCGTCCCCAGCCGCGACCACGGACACCCACATGCCGTTGCCCCCGTCTGCGTTACAGAAGATGGGGACAGCGGACAACCCCGAGGCATTCCTGGATTTGTTCGAGCACACCGCCAAGATCTGGGGCTGGCCGCTCGGCCAGTGGGCGGCCTGACTTATTCCGCTGTTGTCTGGGGAAGCCCAGCTCGCGGCTCAACAACTGGCGGCGATGAGCCTCCTGGCTTATGGTGACCTGAAGAAAGCCATTTTGCAACGGGTTGGTCAGAGTCCGGAAGAGAATCGTCAACTCTTCCGGAGCCTGAAGCTGGAGACCTCCGACCGCCCGTTTGCCTTTGCCCAACGGCTCCACGACGCCTGCCGAAGATGGCTGCTAGCGGGGAACCGCGGCTTCGACGGGATCATCGACCAGGTGGTACTGGAGCAATTAATACATCGACTGCCAAAAAGGATGGTGGAGTGGGTCCTGTTCTAAATTAGGGAGATGTGCAATGTGCGATGCTCTGGCAGGGGAGGCGGAGCCGGGGCCGTCCTCGACAGCTCCACGTCATAATGACGAGAGAGGGGGAGAGGATGCAGCCCCTCCACTTCTCAGGGAATTCCCTGAGGGAGATTTCCTTTTGGAGCAGTCACGAGACGAAACCCTCAAACACGCTTTCGACCAAGTGAGAGTCATCGATGGTCAACGACTCCAGCCGGACATCGCCCTTTCATACCCTTATTTTGCAATTATAAATGAGCAGTTGTATAGAGTGACACAGGATGCTCAGACTAAAGAAGATACAACCCAACTTTTGATACCACGGAGCCGTCGGGAAATTGTATTCCAGACAGCTCATTATAATCCCATGGCGGGTCACTTAGGAGAAAGGAAAACACTGAACCGCAAGAAGGATACCAGCGCGCAGATCACCCGTTGGTATCTGGCTCTTCAGCCATTTAAATTCAAGGTGGTCCATAGACCGGAGGCGCAGATGGCTGCCACCAATTTCCTTTCCAGAAACGGGGGGGGGGGGGGAGGAGTGGTAGGCAGGCCGGATGCCTCCCCGGCCTGAGTCGGGCAGTGGGGATATGTGGCAGCGGGGGCGTGGTCAAGCGTCTCTCCGGAGAGAGAGAAAGCGGTAAGGGCACTTGCACCTGAGCTAGATTATGTCTAACACCTGTCTCTAACCTGCCTCCCGCCTCCTCCTTCCACAATATATATTATATATGTAATGCAGTAATGCATATGTATATATAATGTATATACATACATACATACATATGCATTATATGTATATATATATATATATATATATATATATATATATATATATATATATATATATATATATATATATATTTTTTTTTTTTTTTTTTTTTTTTACAAAATATGTATTTTTTTTAAAATAGCAGATCATAGACTCCCTGTGGTAAATACATGGACATCCATTTTTAAAATCCTGATTTTAGATCAGTGGATCTCAACTAGTGTGATTAAGACCCTAAATGGGTTTCTAGTCTGTTCTGATTGTGTCACGATCAGCAGGGGGAAAAAACAAAAGCTACTAACCATACAATAATTAATAGTTAGGATTGCAGAAGACTCATCAGCTTCCCAAATCAAAGGTTGTGTGCCCAATAAAATCACTTGGTAGAAGTTGGGTCACCATTTGATGTTCAAAGTAAAATCTGGATCCTGAAGTAAAACCAGTTGAAAACCACTGATCTAGATCAGCTGTGTCTTTAGTGTGGATCAGATTTGCACTGTATGCCCAAAATTATGATTTAAAGCATTTAAACTTTCAAACTATGAAAATCCATGTAAATATACAGCAGCATAAATTCTAAATATTGATGCATGAAGTGTGCTGAGGAGGATTCTAAATGTTGCATGTGATGTGACATGTCGGTTGTCGTTCTGTGATGAAAGGGGTCGACTCGTTGAAGGACTGTCATTAGTAGATTTGCCTTTATACTGCCATGCTGAAACTACTGTAAGTTGAATCATTCATAGGGGTCTGTTCACAAAAGTAATTCTGTTTCTATGGCAACAGCGGGCCGGGGCGGGCGAGGAGGCACAATAAACCTGTTTCATCGCCGCTGTGTTCTGATGGCAACAGCAGCATCATTGGTCCAGCGTTTGAGGCGGAGGAGAGAGTGTGCATGTAAACACAGTTCTGCTGCAGGTCATAGAGTTAGATGAGTGTTACTGTATATGCACATCATTTACGATTTCATCAGAAACCACAACCACGATAAAGATCACACACACACACACACACACACTCGGCTGCACAATCACATGCCCTACTTCCTCTAAACCTTGTGCACTCATTCTACTTCTCTCTCAAAATACAAGATGCTTTATTGGCGTTATAAAAAAACAAACAAAAAACATTTACATTGCCAATGCATTGTCACATTACATGCACATATGTACATATACATTTACGCATATATGCATGCAAATACTAAAATAAAATAAGAACAGTGATTTATGTTATACTATTTAAAATCATTAATGTACACACAATTAAAAAATAGGCTAAATAAAAAAAATTATAAGAAGATATATAATAATAAAAAATGTTTGTTATACTATTTATAAACATACATACATTTACATATATCTGTGCAATTTAAAAAATGTAGTTATAAAGTAAAAATAAAAACAACAGTTTATGTTGTAACTAGCAAAAACCAGCTAATTAAAAAAATATGACAATGCAAGAAAATCATATTTACATGAGACTTGAAATCATCAGATTATTCTCTGGTTTTGATGCCAGACATAAACAGTCACAACACTTGCACATATTGGATAAGCCGATATGAACGCAGTTTAAAGTGTTTACATGCAAAGCGGAATGGGCAAAAATGTACATGTGCCGATTGTGTTTTGATGATTGTTTATGACTTTACCACCATAATTAAGGTGTTTACATGACCAAACACTTTGTCAACTTATTATGTATGCATAATCGAGAGACCATTTTCAATGCTCTCTTGTGCTCGTAGTTCCTCAGTTCCCCCAAAACATTCAGCAATCCTGCCTGGAGACCAGTGAAGAATTTTCCTCCTTTTCTAATTGGCTGAGCTCTGTAGCAACCGCACCAGCACACGCAGCCATTCGGGTGTGTCAGAAGAGTCTCTATGATGAAGAGCATCTCAATCTGTCTCCTGTGATCGCTCTTCTGCCCCTCTGATCAGATTTAAACCACCTTTTATTAGGTTCATTCATTCTGTATGAATGTCTAACAGAGATTAGTGTGTGTGTGACGGGAGCCAGCTGATAGACAGCTGTGCAATGTGTATAAACTGCACTCTGCGACTGACACTAGAGGCTGTAGTCTTTAGCCTCCTTGTTAGCGCACCCGCCTCCCACGCCGGAGATGCTGGTTTGAGTTCTGTTCGGAGCGGGGTGACCAGGGCCGTTATAATGGTGCCATGACCTGGGTGGGAGTGAGGTTTAGGGGTGAGTGTAACAGTAGCCAGCTGGTAGATAGCTGTGCAATGTGTAAACTTCACTCTCCTGACCTCAAGAGGTACACTAGCGACTGACGCTGTAGCCTTTAGCCTCCTTGTTAGCGCACCCGCCTCCCATGCCAGAGACGCCAGTTCGAGTCCCATTCGGAGCGGGGCAACCAGGGCTGGTTACAATGGTGCCGTGACCCGGATGGGAGTGAGGTTTATGGGGGTGAGTGTAACGGGAGCCAGCTGGTAGATAGCTGTGCAGTGTGTAAATCTCACTCTCCTGACCTCAAGAGGTGCACTAGCAACTGACGTTAGAGGCTGTAGCCTTTAGCCTCCTTGTTAGCGCACCCGCCTCCCATGCCGGAGACGCCGGTTCGAGTCTCATTCAGAGCGGGGCGACCAGGGCTGGTTACAATGGTGCCGTGACCTGGGTGGGAGTGAGGTTTAGGGGGTGAGTGTAACAGGAGCCAACTGGTAGATAGCTGTGCAGTGTGTAAATCTCACTCTCCTGACCTCAGGAGGTGCACTAGCGACTGACGCTAGAGGGTGTAGCCTTTATCCTCCTTGTTAGCGCACCCGCCTCCCATGCCAGAGACACCGGATCGAGTCCCATTCGGAGCAGGGAGACCAGGGCCGGTTACATGTGGAAATGATGAATTCCAGTGTAGATACAATCTAGAACCTTAACTGAAACTAGATGGGTAAAGTTTGTCAAGACACACCTTGATGTTAGCTTGGCAAAGCCTTGTTTAAAAATAGTTTAAAGATGGTGTTCAAGCAAGTTATTAGAGTGTTGTTATTTAGAACATTCCATTTGGACATTCCATCAGTGTAAGTCTATGGGATTTTTGGGATATCCGATTGTCTGTTACTAGAAAACCATAAGTCCGATCAGTTAGAAAAGTCAAAGCTACCTGTGTCAGATCAGTCTGAAGGCCTGTGCCAAATTTAGTTGATGTTGCTTGAAAGCTCTAGGAGGAGTTACAATTGGAATTTCTGGTATTGGTTTAGGGATTTTGCAGCCAGTCAAATTATCTTGTGTGTGTTCAATAGATCCACTGTGTTTGCTCATATAAACATGCCCTTTAGATATGTGAATCCTTCAGCATGTTATAGAAATAGCATCCTGAATATTAATTATGTGCATAATTGTACATACTTTATATTAATTATGCAAATATTATAATTCATTTAACATATTCTGAGTGTTCTGTAGATTTTTATAAAGGACTGTATATTAGTAAATATTAACAATATTTGCACTGCTAATCTGTATGCAATTTTCCCCACTCAGTTTATATACAACAATGCACACACTCACACTACCAGTAAAAATTTGACTAAATGTATATTTCTCGTTATCTTAAAAAATGTATAAGGCTTATGCTTAAATTAATTTTGTATGAATTTCTATGCAAAACTAAAATAATCTTTATTATTATTTTTTATTTTTTTAAGATTTATGCATTTAAATGTCATAAAATTCAATCCAACTGAATTACAAAAGATTTTTTTTATTTTTATTTTTTAATAAAAATTAGTTTGTTTTATTCTTCTTCTTTCTTTTCCACCCATGCTAAGGAGCATATTGGGCGATGAGAGTTTTCCAGCGGGTGCTATCAGTGGCGAGGTTTTCGACTTCGTCCCAGGAGACATTGAGGGCTTTAAGGTCATTGATGAAAGTCCGGCACCAGGTCAGTCGTGGTCGGCCTCTACCACGCTGGCCTCCAGGTGGAACCCATGGAAGCGCCTTCTTGGGGATGCGGCTGTCGTCCATGCGGAAAACATGTCCGGCTAGTCGTAGGCGATGGCGTGCAATGATCGTACTGTTAGGCTTGGCAGCTTGCTTTGTTGAAGGACCTCCTTGTTGATAATGTGGTCAAGGTATCGAATATGCAGTATTCATCTCAGGCAATGCTGGTGAAAGACGTTCACCTTCCGGGTAGTACTGGCCGACATTTTCCACGTTTCGGCGGTGTAGGTCGCCATCGGTAGGATGATGGATGCATATCGGTGAAGCTTGATGTTAAGGGAGAGCAACGCATATGACCATATATTGCGCATTTGTTGGAAGACAGCCAAGGCCTTGCCAATCCGGCATTTGACGTCTGTCTCTGCGCCTCCATCCCGTCCAATGACGCTGCCGAGGTATGTGAACCTTTCAACCTCTTCGAGATCATGCCCATTGACCCGGATCTTTGGCACACCGGCTCGAATGCCAACATGCATGACCTTGGACTTCTCAGCGCTAATCTGCAGTCCGACTTTGGCTGCCTCTTGGTGCAGGCTTTTTAAAATTTTTTAAAAGTTTTATTAATTTAACTCAATTAAATGAATAAACTAAATATCTAGCTTATTTATTTTTTTTAAAGATTAATCAGTTCAATTTAATGACATTTTGTAATGAAATTGAAATGCTCACACTGAAACCAGGAAGTAATCGCATTTGCATAATCAGTGATGAACGCGATTTGGAGGTTACATTTATACTTCACTGATGGTTATGTTTAGGTTTGGGGTTTGTGTTGGGGGGTAAAGTTAATAAAATATGCATTCACTGTATTACAGCCCATACAGCTAAAAACAACTCACTTTTGGCGCCCCTTTGTGGATATTTCACCTGGAAAATGGAGCTCACACGTGCCCATACGCCCAACAACACTTACAGCTTTGGCCACTGGGGGCAGTGTTTCAAATTACGGTAAGAACTGAACAATTTTGGCTAAAGAAAAGTCAACCTCAACCTACTGTTTCTGATTTCACTGTGAGATCAGTCTGGGCTGTCAGTCATCTCAGGTGAGGTGGCATGAATTATTGAAGAGGGCGAGCAGGGAGGGTCATTAGGGTTTGACCCCTGCCACCTTTAGACAAAAAGACAGACAGATAGTTGGAGTCTGAGGCAGGAGATGTCTCTCTCTCTCTCTCTTATTAAAGCAATGACACCCGATCTGCACAGGTAACAGCGCACCAGACAGAAGAGCAGCGACTGTCTGGTAAACACACAGGGGCCGTGTGTCACACCGAAATATTTTGGAAAAAAAAAGGAAAGAAAGAAAGAAAGAAAATGATTTAGATGTGTACATTAGTGTACGGTTCCCATTTGGTTATGTTTTGGGAACCAACTCCTGATGTTATTTCTAAGCTTTATTTTCTTATAACCAGTAACTAACATTCTCAGAACGTTCTAGAAACCAAAAGTTGTTTTGTTGCTTGTTGTTTATTTGGTGGTTACGCCACAATTTTTAAAGTCATTATATAAAAGCTTTTGTTGAAAATGGTATAAACGGTTTCCAAAAATATATTAAAACAACATGAATACAATTTCTAATTTCAAAAGTAGATTTCTCTTCTTCATAATCTCAAAGGGACATTCTTAATGTAACTGAACCTGACTGAAGTGCCATGGAACTGCAAATGTTTACATCTGTGTTCAATCATACGGTTGTAGGTCAAAGGTCAGGGTCTTTTCAGGATATGACTTGTGTACTATCACGACAGCTGTGAGACTTTGATGTGTTTGTCTGTTCAACACAATGAGCCTCATTAGAGAGTCTTTTGATGGAGGTTAATCTGCCATCTGTGATGTAGAAGATTTTAAATCTCCTGTATTTCCTGCTCGACTCGTTCCGTCACTTTCATGATCATATCTGACGTTGATTCAGACTAACACTAACACTACAGCACAAATTATGACCTGTTGTATTTTCCTTTGTGCCTTTGACCTCTGAGCAACCCACAGAACCAGATTAACAGGTTTAAAATCTCCCTGAATCCAGCTGCAGCTTTTTCCACTCAAATCATCTTTAATCTTCAGGAACAAACACTGATTAAACACAAAACACTTGGCATTTGAACTGTGGAATAAAAGCAGGAAACAACAGGACACACACAAAAACATGATTCAGGACTTTAGATTCTTCTGAAACAGTAGCAATTTAGAATAAAATATATATTTTTTAAATGTCAGTACTGTATGTATTATGTACAGGACCTTAAACCATAGAGGACAGGATGGGAATTTATTTCTGAAATAGTTTTACATGCCCTCACAATAAATTTACCATGGTTTTACTATAGTAATAATATTTTAACCATGATATTCGTAAGTGAAACCATAGTGATAACACAGGAAAATGAATACTATGGTAATACAAATCATAAACTTGTATTTATAATGGTTTTACTATACAAATACCATAACTTAATTACGATTACTATAGTAAAACCATGGCTTTACTATATGTTACCATGACATTTCCATGTTTTTTGGTTTCACTGGTTTTACTATAGTAATTTTGCAGTAACTGTGTTTGTAGTAACTATGTTTTTTTGGTGGAAACCATGGTTTTACTATAGTAATATTGTAGTAACCATGGATATTATTATTATTATTAGAATTTTTTTTTCTTTTTTTTTTTTGTGTGGAAACCATGGTTTTACTATAGTAATATTGTAGTAACCATGGATAATATTAATATAAATAAATTATATATATATATATATATATATATATATACATATATATATATATTTTTTTTTTGTTTTTGTTTTTGCAGAAACCATGGTTTTACTATAGTAAAATAGTATTAACCATGACTGTTGTAGGGTAACCATGTTTTTTTTTTTTTCTTTTTTTTTTGGAGAAACCATGGTTCCCTTTCGATTCAGCTCAGTTACAGCACATTGCTATAAGCATTATAGGGATCCTTCTCAGACGACCTTGTTGAAACCCTTATTCAATCACACAATCCTCTGATTGGCAATGGTGCCCCACCCCTTCAGGTGCACAGCTGGCCTATATAAGTGGCCGCTCAGTCACCATTTCTTCAGAATTTTCTTCCTTCAAGACTGCGAACTTCGTCTTCGTCTTGGAACACTTTCTGCTTCGCTGTAGATATACACTTACAGCGGACGGAACTTCTCAGCAAGACACGAACAGGACAACTCATCGCCTGTGCTCAGCGCCTGCACCAAGAGGCTTTCCACTCCCCTGTGTGTTCCGGTGAAGAGTTCTCCACATCACCATCGAAGACGCTCTAGGTGAATTGGTTCTTCGCTTCAGATGCTCGTCGTTGATCAACGCGGTGCTTCAGTGAAACTCCTACCTGCTTCCCACAGTGCTCCGGCTGGAGTTACTGTATCCTTTTTATATATACAATATTAACTAAAGAACCACTTGCGTTATACGCATCTTTTTAAAGATGTCGTTCCGCAAGTGTTTCCTATGCGAACGGCAAATCCTGCCGCCTGATGAGCATGAGAGCTGTGTTCACTGCCTGGGCTGCACCCACGCACAGGCAGCTCTCATGGAGACAGACTGCCCTCACTGCAAGGGCATGAATCTCTGGACGTTGCGCTCTAGGATCGACCTCGTTCTGAGGGAAGATCCAGCCTCTCGTGCCCTCCCACCTGCCTCTTCTGTGTTAAGTCCTGAGGGACCACATGAGGACAGTAAGGGGCAGTAAGGCTGAGCTGGAAGATCTCGTGCGGCACAAGCCCTGCGAGCCCCCCGAACTTCTGATCTAACATCCTATCCTGTGCAATATACGCATGATGAGCTCCAGCCCTCTATTGGAGCGCACGGCCTCATTAAGTTTGGCGGCTCTGACGATGGGGATGATGTTGTGTCACTCACAGTTTCAGATGAGTGGTTCACAGAGGATGCTGCTGCCTCTTCCCCCAGCAAGGGTGAAGAATGTGCACATGCCACAGACAAGGAGCTTCTTCGCGTTCTCGCAAGAGCGGTTGAAGAGCTCGGTCTTGAGTGGTCCCCTCCAGAAGAGAAAGAAAAGTCTCACCTGGATGAATGGTTTTTGCAAATCGGGCGTCGTCAACAGGCCACGGTCCAGAGGAGCACACCATTTTCCCCTGAGGTCCATGTGGAGCTCACAAAGACCTGGTATGCACCTTACTCTTCGTGCATTTAGGTCGGAGGTGCTGCCATTTAAAGTGGACCATGGTGATGAAAAATGCTAATCAAAGCTTGCCCCCAGTGAAACAGGCGTTCACAGCGCACCTCTGTCATAATACTGCCATGGGATAGAAAACTTGCCCCGCTCACCACTCAAGCCGTATCGACTGACATCCACTGGCTGGAAGAGCTTATACAGCAGCGGACCAAGCTGGTTCAGCACTCCACAGCATGTTGGTGCTCTAGGTTTTTCAAGCTAAGCTACTTAAACAAATGAATGAGCAAGACTCCGATCCAAAGCTGTTCAAAGAGCTCCGAACCACTACAAATTTAGCGCTGCAAGTCATGAAAGCTACTGCTCAGGCCATCGGCAAAGCAATGAGCAGCCTGGTGGTTCTAGATCGGCATATTTGGCTAATGCTCACGGAGATGCGTGACGCAGAGAAAGCTGCCCTCCTCGACACCCTGGTGTCGCCTGATGGCCTCTTTGGCAATGCCATGGAAGGCTTTTCAGAGTGCTTCATCGTGGTGCAAAAGCAGTCTCAAGCGATGAAACACTTTCTGCCAAAGAGAAACAGCACTTCCCCTTTCCTGGCACGTTCCTGATCTAATTCCAGTCAGCACCCGGCAAAGAATCCATCTCTCACTGCCCCAGCGCAGCCAAAAGCTATTACTGAGCCATCAGTGAAGCCTCACATACCATGGCCCAAGTGTAAGCACCTGTCGTCTCAGCGTGAAAAACGCACCGATGGAAAAACCCCGGCCAGGCAGCAGAATCTTTCCTGACATGCCCAGTCCTGTGAAGAGGAGCCCAGAGTTTGCCGTTATTCATGGCCCAGAGCCAAAAAAAGCTTGATTCGAGGCACACAGTGTTTTTCCCCTCTTCCCCAGTACTGTTCATCGGGAACAGTATTGTTCAAAATGTTGCTTCTGTGTGTATTACTCAAACAATGATTGTTCTCACAAAAGAGAAAAAAGCACAGATTGTACAAACACAGGACACTCACACATTCTCAGAAACAGGGCCATTTCCTCTTCACATATCATACACCCCACACATTATGTTAAACCGCTTACCTATGGTGAGCGGCGCTCTATCTCCTATAGCGAGTGACTCAATAAGCTCACTTTCCCGCTGCACGAATGCATGGCAAGCCCTCACGTGCGTGTCAGACTGGGTGTTAAAAACAATCAAGCATGATTATACGATTCAGTTTGTACGCCGGCCACCTTGCTTCATCAACCACCTAGAGCTACTGGCTATCTTTCTAGCTTTGAGAGCTTTTCATTCCGACATTGTGAATCACTACGTTCTGATTCATTCGGACAACACAACAGTAGTGGCATACATAAATTGTTACGGTGGACTCCGTTCACTACAATTAATGAGCATGACACAACGCATCTTCCAATGGAGCGGGCGTCCTCTCCTCTCATTGCTTGTGACACATTTCCCGGGCCATCAGAATTTCAGAGCAGATCTGTTGTCACACCAGGGAGCATTACCTGGGGAATGGAGACTTCATCCTCAGACAGTGATGAGGACTTGGGAAATATTCGGCAAAGCGGAAGCCGACATATTCACCTCCGTGGAGAATGCCTACTGTCCCCTTTGGTACTCTATGTCCCAAGTCCCACTGGGCGTGGACGTGCTGGCTCACAAATGGCCGGTGCGCCTCCTTCATTCTGTCATCAGCAAAGTCCAAGTGGACATGGAAACAGTTCTGTTAATTTCGCCGAAATGGCCCAATCAGTCCTGGTTTCTGGAGATGACAGAAATACTAGATGGCCCTCCATGGGAAATACTGCTGAGGAGAGACCTTTTCTCTCAAGCACAAGGCATGATTTGGAATCCCCAGCCAGAGCTGTGGAACCTACACATGTGGCCTTTTAACGGAACACATCAGACAAGCCAGAATTGGCTCAGTCGGTGATGAACACCATTTTACAGGCTAGAGCACAGTCCTCAAGACACATCTATGCATTTAAATGGCATGTGTTTGCAAATTGGTCCTCTACACTTGGTAAAGACCTGGTGAATTGCCCTATAGCTGAGACATTTACATTCCTTCAAGAGCGGCTAGATGCTGGTCTTACCCTGTCAATGCTCAAGGTTTATGTAGTGACTACCTCAGCATACCACGCCCTGGAGGCTGGTTCGTCGATAGGCAAACATAATCTAGTCATAAAGTTCCTTAGCGGAGCGAGGCATTTGAACCCCCCTCGCCCTGCTATGGTGCCGACTTGTGACTTAAATTTGGTGCTGAAGGCTCTCACAAAATCCCTGTTCGAGTCATTGGAATCTGTTGAGCTGAGCGTGCTTTCCTTAAAGATTGCACTCTTATTGGCTTTGGCCTCTTTTAAATGAGTGGGTGACATGCAAGCGCTGTCGACTGACAACTAATGCCTTTAGTTTGGTTCAGATCTGTCAAAAGCCACTATTAAAACTAGAAAAGGCTACATGCCTAAGAATTTATCAACGCCCTTGAGGGCTCAGGTGGTTCGTTTGCAAGCCTTCTTTCCCCCACCATTTAATTCAGATGAAGAGCAATTTATGCATATGTTATGCCCGGTGAGGGCATTGCATACATATTTGGAGCGCACCTGTCAGTTTAGGCTGTCAGATCAGCTTTTTATTTGTTATGAAGGATGCACAAAAGAAATGTCCTTCTCCAAACAAAGGCTCTCTCACTGGATCTTTGATGCGATTGCAGTCGTTACAAATCACAGGGCATGAATTGCCCCATTGGTGTCAAAGTGCATTCAGCCAGAGGCATGGCCTCTTTATGGGCGTGGACAAACAGTGTGTCCTTACAGGGCAGGGGGCTGAGACACCATTGCCAGTCAGAGGATTGGCGTGATTGAATAAGGGTTTCAACAAGGTCATCTAAGAAGGACTCCCCATAGTGCTTATAGCAATGTCTCGTTCCTTCATCTCAAGGAATCAAGGTTACATGTGTGGAAACTGTGGTTTTACTATAGTAAAATAGTAATAACTATGACTGTTGTAGGATAACCATGTTTTTTTTTTTTTTTTTTTTCGGAAACCATGGTTTTACTATAATAAAATTGTAGTTACTATGAAAAGTTACCATGTTTCTTTGGGTGACAGTATACAGGTATACTGTATCCATATAGTAACAAAGATTTTACTATGGATTACCATGGTTAATCTTGTGGTTACTATGGTTTTACCATGGTATTTGTAGTAAAACCATAATAGCCACAAAACTATAATTTTTATTACCATAGTTTTCGTTTTCCTGCATTATTACTATGGTTTTACTATGAAAATCAAGGATATGGTGACTGCAGTAAAACTATGTAAAACCATGGTCAATTTATTGTGAGGGCACGCAAAACTATTTCAGAAAAAAAAAATTCCCACCCTGTCCTCGATGGGGCTCCGTAAAAATGCATATATAATTTGTTCAGTTAATTAGGTGTACATTTGATTCATTTTATATGATCAATATCAGGATCATTTATACATTAAGGACAGCCATTTATAAAGGACTTAAACATTTTTTGACAGTCTCCTTACTCTCAAGAAAATTGATCCAGAAAGATGGATATGTAGAGTTGCAAAAGAGTGAAACTGTATTGACACTTTCTACAAAAACAGTACAAATTTGGGCTTGAACCTCTTAAAAATTAGAGTCAGAGAATACAAAGAATTGTTTGTTTTGTTTTGTTTTTTGGATGATCTAAAATATAAAAATTCTAAATGATATACAGTATAATTTGAGTTATAAGGAACATATGTGGCTGTACAGAAAACCCTAAAGTATCTAATTGAGCAACTCTGCCTTGAGAGCACAAATCTGTTTATGCTTGTTTAAGGGTTAATTACCCATGAATGACTGAAATGAGCTTTACATGAGTGCTGTGTGGTATCGGGACTTTGGAATGGTGGACGGGCCCCTGTGAGTGCATCTGTCATCAGCTGCTCATTAATCCGATGGGATCTGGTATCAGGCTTGAGTCCAGATACTAAACATGTATCTGCTACCATCAATATTTAATCAGCCACATTATTGGCCAACACTGCTGGAATGAGACGGACCCATTACTGACACCACACAAGACTCCACAATACACACTAAAACATCAACACACACAAACACACAAAACTACATTGACATATTATGCTGCTAAAGGTCCAGTTGGATACATAAAGCTTCCCCCGGTTCACAGGTGAACGAAAAGTACAACAGTACAATAAAACAGAATATATGCAAATTCATTAACCCATAAACACTGAATCTGTCTTTTGTCATTTTATTCAGCTCTGTTCTGAACATCTGGATGAAGTATCATCATGTGGGTTGTTTTTCAGAATGGAATACTACCATACAACTGTTATACAAACAGTACAGTATATATGACTGAAGCAGCTGTAGGATGGGTTTTCATGTGGAGTTCAAAGATGTGCTGATGTGAATCATATGAACGCCATATCCAAAGCAGTTAGCCAGTCTGCTGGAAGAATGATATTGTGGAGGATGAGAGTTTAAGAGATTTAATGCACATTGCAATAAATATGCAATCTACTGTATGTTGGGACTAGTTCTTTCAATTAGTCAAACTCCCATTTAGACTTTGGGAAACGTTTAATGTAACTTGAACTGGTGATATTTTAGTGCATTTCTATCTTTATACTGTGGACGGCTTTGTTTAGAAATTGTTAATAATGCATTATATTGTTACATATTGTTTTGTTTACTTTCCTAAGATGGAAATAAATGCATTTTGACAAGAAAAGATGTATATATAGAGTCAAATTTCAGCACTTTTAAAATCTTTGATTAATCGCGATTAACTATAACAATTGTTACTCGACTGACAGCACTAATTTAAATGTTAATTATTTTCATTCCATCGAGCTATAAAACAATTCTAAAACAAATCCACACAATGACTCTGTTAAACTTTTTACATACGTTAAATCTAAGAAGAACATTTATGAAATATGCTGTTTTCTTTCTTTCTTTCTTTCTTTCTTTCATTCATTCTTTTACTTTTGTTTGTTTGTTTGTTTCTTTTTCTTTTCTTTTCTTTCTTTCTTTCTTTCTTTCTTTTACTTTTGTTTGTTTGTTTGTTTCTTTTTCTTTTCTTTCTTTCTTGTGATTTCTATTTATTTTTTATTTTTTAGATTTCTTTCTTTTCTTTCTTTCTTTTTCTTTTGTTTCTTTCTTTCTTGTGATTTCTTTTTCTTTTCTTTCTTTCTTTCATTCTTTTACTTTTGTTTGTTTGTTTCTTTTTCTTTTATTTTCTTTTCTTTCTTTCTTGTGATTTCTATTTATTTTTTATTTTTTAGATTTCTTTCTTTTCTTTCTTTCTTTTTCTTTTGTTTGTTTGTTTCTTTCTTTCTTTTTCTTTTGTTTCTTTCTTTCTTGTGATTTCTATTTATTTTTTATTTTTTTAGATTTCTTTGTTTCTTTCTTTCTTGTGATTTCTTTTTATTTTTTTAGATTTCTTTCTTTTCTTTCTTTTTCATTTATTTCTTTCTTTTTCTTTTGTTTGTTTGTTTCTTTCTTTCTATTTCTTTTGTTTCTTTCTTATGATTTCTATTTATTTTTTAGATTTCTTTTCTTTCTTTCTTTTATTTGTTTCTTTTTTAAATTTCTCTTTTGTGATTTCTATTTTCTTTCTTTCTTTCTTGTGATTTCTATTTGTTACTTTTTTGAGATTTCTTTTTTCTCATAATATACCTTCTTTTTTCTTTCTTTTTCTTTTCTTTCTTTCTTTCTTGTGATTTCTATTTATTTGTTTTTATTTAGATTTATTTTTCTTGTCATTTCTTTCTAGTCATTTCTTTTTATTTGTTTGCTATTTCTTTTTCTTGCGATTTCTTTTGTTTCTTCCAATTTTAATTTCTTGCTTTCTTGTGATTTTCTTTCTTTTTTCTTTCTTGTGAT
>NC_059360.1:48562500-48567500 GCF_019703515.2 Myxocyprinus asiaticus | reverse complement strand
GAGAAAGTCACTCACCCTGCCAAACACACACAATCTCAGTCCCACAGTATGTGTGATATATCACCACAGCCGCCATCACGGCAACATAATGCGCGGCTATCTGTGTGGATGATCTTAAACTCTTCATTTATTCAGTTCGCTCAGTTTCGAATAATGGTCATATTATCATGCTGTAAAGATTAAAAAAAATGCAACAACATGCTTGAGTTACTGTAATGAATATGGCAGAGGTGTTGCACAGTATAACACTGAATTATTTATCTGAAACAGGCCGCTGATAATAAAGACAGACAGAGAAAATGAATCAATTCTATCACAAATCCAAAAAGGTCTTAATGTATATGTCATTCATTATTTCAAGCACACTCAGACATTCCAAGATTTCCAGACAAGTTAGTTTAAATCATGTTAAGCGTCCTCATTCAACCCTCCGCTGGGCAGACAGGCGTTATTGAAGGGTCATTGGTCTGCTGTGACCTCTGGCTAGGTTACATAAAGCCCCACTGTGGGTGAGAAATGATGTCAGATTCTTCAGTAGATGGAAAACAAAAGTGTTGTCAATCAACTACGGCTAGACGGATCATCCACATCTCTGATGAGTTCCATTTAGACAGAGTTTACCAACTCTATTGACATAACTATACCGATACTGACGGTACTCAGTACAATGAGGTCAAGTTAATGAAAGACAAAGTGACCTCAAAAAATATTTGGACAATTAAGTGTTTTTAACCAAACTCATTGCATGAGATAACAAGATATCAAAGCACGTACATTTTCTTTAAAAGAAATATTTGACAAAAATTTGTTTGAAATGGTAAAACAACAGATGTCACTCTTAGAAAATAAGGTTATTTGGGGTTCTATATAGAACCCTAGGGGTCTTTACTCAACTCCAAAGAACCCTTTATGCGAAAGAGTTAATATTTTCAAAGATTTACCAAAAAATAACCCTTTTTGCATATGAACTTTTTAATTCACATATCTATTAAACGTTATTCTGGTAATAAAACAAAAACTATACAAAAACCAAATGTTTCGATTCCATTTTGGAAACCCCTAAAAGGTTGTATATATAGAACCCTTTCACTTGGCTCAAAGAACACTTCAGGGTTCTTTTGATGGAACTCTTAAAAAGGGTTCTATTTAGAACCTTTTAGGGGTTCCAAACATGAAGCGAGCTATAGAACCCTTTTGGGTTATATATGAAAACTTTTCTCCTAAGAGTGTTAGAAAAAAAAGTTTATTTGGGGTTCTATATAGAACCCTAGGGTTCTTTACTCAGCTCCAAAGAACCCTTTATTCGAAAAAGGTTCTATTTTCAAAGATTTACAAAAAAGAACCCTTTCCAGACATATGAACTTTTTAATTCACATATCTATTAATCTTTATTCTGGTAATAAAAAAAATGTTTGTTTTTTAAAAAAAACAAAACAAAAACGGAATATTATGATTCCATGTTGGGAACCCCTAAAAGGTTCTATATAGAACCTTTTCACTTGGCTCAAAGAACACTTTAGGGTTCTTTTTATGGAACCCTTAAAAAGGGTTCTATTTAGAACCTTTTAGGGGTTCCAAATATGAAGCGAGCGATAGAACCCTTATGGGTTCTAAATGGAAACTTTTCTCCTAAGAGTATGTTGAAAATAAAGAAAAACAGTATTTAAACACATGTCGGAATGTCATTGCATTAGATAAAATAAAAAGAACGTGTGATCAACATTCTTAATTACTCACAGAAATACCCATTCTTAATCATTAAAATGAAAACTAGTAAATGTAACTAGTAAATAACATATATATTAATATCCGTAACTGCATTTTCACTAGTAAAACTTCACATTGATCTGTCATTCACTCCTGTTCAAAATGCAATTATAATAATTAATTTCTTGTTGAAATTCCAAATACACACATAAGCTATGTACTTTGTATTTTTATATTAACAATTACATTGTTACTAGATTTGTTATTTCAGATATCTGGAAATGCATTTTAGATATCAATAAATTAGAGTAATTGAAGATATCTTAAAAGGCTTCCTTACTAGTTACAACCACATTATGAATATCTGAACTCCACGTCCTCCCAGCCAACCCTGCTATTGAACACAACATTACCGTGCAGCTGGGTGCAACTACAGTAACGCCTTCCAAAACGGTCAGAAATCTAGGGGAAACCATCGATAACCAACTCAATTTCACAGACCACATCTCAAAGACTGCACGATCATGTAGATTTACACTCTACGATATCAGGAAGATAAGACCCTTCCTCTCTGAACATGCCACACAACTGCTTGTCCAGTCACTTGTCATATCTAGACTGGACTACTGTAACGCTCTCATTGCAGGCCTCCCTGCATGTGCAATTAGACCCCTGCAAATGATCCAGTCTGGTCTTTAATGAACCAAAGAGAGCACATGTTACACCACTCCTCATCTCTCTCCGCTGGCTGCCGGCTGATGCATGTATCAAATTCAAGGCTCTGATGCTGGCATACAGAACAGTCACTGGGTCTGCTCCAGCATACCTAAAATCATTTCTGCAGAGCTACGTGCCCACTAGAAGCCTGCGGTCGGCTAAAGAACGTCGCCTTGTTGTACCAACACAAAAAGGCACCAAAACACTTTCCCGGACTTTCAGCTTCATCGTACCACGTTGGTGGAACGACCTTCCCAACTCCATCCATGAAGCTGACTCACTCTCTGTCTTCAAAAAACGACTAAAAATACATCTTTTCCATGAGCACTTAACCAGTCATTAAAAAAAATAAAAAATTCTTGTTGCACTTTAATCTGTCTTGAATACTACTATTCTGATGCTAGAGAAACTTGTAATAGGGCTTTTTTCATATCACTGTCTCCTTAAGATGATTCGCTTATAATGTTTTCCTCTGTTCTAAGTTGCTTTCGATAAAAGCGTCTGCCAAATGAATAAATGTAAATGTAAATGAAATGAACATTGGCACTAGTGACAAAAAATTACCTATATCAAAAATGAGCATTATTATTAGTTGTAATCTGTTGTTGATATCGGAAATGGGCATTTGGACTAGTAACAAAGCAATTATTAATATAAAAGGTTATTATTTCCATTAGTAAAAAGCACATAGCTGATATGTGTGTTTTGAATTTCAACTAGTAATAAATTAATTATAGATATCTCTAATTCTGTGTTTTACACAGGAGTGAATGACAGATCATTGTGAAATTATACTAGTAAAAATTTAAACACGTATGTCTAAAATTATAGTTTTTACTATTTGTATATTTCCATTAGTATGGATGTCAATTTTGTTATTAAGAATTAACATTTTTACTAGTGCAAACCTAATTATTAATATAAAAATTTAGCATTTTCTCTAGTGAAAACTGAATGTCTTGATTTCATATCACGTACATGATCAAATATTGAAAGGACTTGCAGTATTGTAACTAGTACAAATATCTGCCCTGATATCAACAATTAAATGACAACTAGTAAAATGCATTTATTATGTTTAGATCTAAAGCATTTATTCAAAGTTGAATTGAGCTTCAACCACAAGCCAAAGATCATCAAGAACAAGACAGATTAAACAAAGCATGAAATGTGTGTGAGTGTGTGTGTGTGTGTGTGTGTGTTAACCAGTGTTTGACCACATTCCAGGGGGATGAGGTGACGCTGTAAAGAGTGTTTGATGTGAGCTACACTATCTAACGGCTGATCAATAGACACAAATAAATCCAACATCAAAGCACATCAGTGTGCAAACACACGTCCACACCAGTCTTTCATTAATATAGAGGAAAAGATCATTTTTACCACACAGAACATTTCAGCAGATAACGATAATCTTTCAAGAAATTACAAATTTGGCTAATTGGAAGTTTGGACTGGTTAAGATTGGTTAATCACAATAGAGACATTTAACACTTAAAATTGCTTCCAGGCATAAAATATTTAATTCAGGCTTTAGGTTAATAAGGAATGAGCACAATCGTTTGAAGTCCAGTAAAATCAAGTAATATTGCATGCGTACACGTTTATGTAGCTAAATGAGGACATACCATAAACTTTTGTTTTTAAACAATAGTTTTAATGACTACAGACCAACACAAACCTGGTAACACTTTATAAAAAGGTTTATTTGTTAACTTTTAATGCATTAGTTGTTATAAACTAATAATGGACACTATATTTTTACAGTATTTATTAATCTTGGTTAATGTACATTTTTGAAAATACAATTGTTCATTGTTATTTCATGCTAGTTCATAAAGAATTCACTAATGATAAATGTATACACATTTTAATTTTAAAAATGCATTAGATAGAATATGTTGTAATCAGGTTTTAATCTGAGTACAAAGCAATTAGTTACTGTAATCAAATTACTTTTTAGTAAAAAAAGAAAAAGTATTGTAACACATGTAACAATTGAAATCAGATTAGAGTTACTGACTTTCAATTAAATAATTACTTTTAAGTACATATTACACATATTTCTAAAACAATGCATTTAAACATACATTAAAATATGAACTTGTGTATATACTGTGTTGGGGGAAACAGCTGGGTCCCCAATATAAATACTGAGGAACAAAAACTCAGATTCAGGTTTGCAATCAATTGAGAGAGATTTTACTGATTGATCTCTGCCGTTCCTATAAGCATCACAAGTCAGTGGGATCCAGTAGTTCAGAAAGACAGAAGGAGAAGCAAAAAGCACCCATTCAAAAACGTTCACAAGCAATTATAGTCATATGCAAACTGAATTAGAGGTGTCACAGTACAACACTTTCTAAGATATTAATAGGTCACTTCAAACATTTTAGCACTTTACAAATATGGTCTGTTTCCACCTTCGTGCAAACAGAAATGAGTTCCCATCATTGGTTTTACAGAACATATGTACAAATGTCATGGGTTAGCTATCAGTTATGACTATTCTCTCTACATCAAGAAGGAACCTGTAACGAATGCAGGAAGAAGTCAAGAGAGCAGGATCTAAGTGC
>NC_059360.1:48537500-48555000 GCF_019703515.2 Myxocyprinus asiaticus | reverse complement strand
GAAACAAGAGGAAAACATGAAAGGGCATATTAATGCTTAAATAGATGTGTTATTTGTATTTTAATCTTCCTCATGTTTTGTTAGTTTTCATTCACAACTAATTGATAAGCACTACTAATGTTGTTTCAGCTGAACACTAAAGCTCATTAAACATCTCCATTCCAGCATGCCAGAGTACATCAGTGAATGTAAGAGAAGTTCTCTCACAGTGACACCTGTGCATTAGACAGCCGCTCGGCACCGCGGGGTTCCTGTCACCTTTAACCTGCTCTGATAATCTCCTCCATTCAAACGCTAATGCAAACATGCTGACACTGCACTTCTAAAGATATTCTGACCACCTGCATGTGAGTCTGATGACATCATCCTGACAGAATGTTTCCTTTCCCGCTGTGAGGAGATCTGCTCTCATTTTACACATGAATTACATTCAGGATTGCTCTTTGACTGTATTCAAAGAGTGGACTGTTCTGAAAGGGTCTCACACACACACACACACACACACACACACACTTTTGAAACTGTGTGTGGGGGTCAAAGCCCTTTAAAGTCATTACTTCATCTTTATCCTCTTTATTGTCTGTTTTCACGTGTTGTTTACTCTCAGCAGGTCTTTTCTTCTCTGTCAGAGAGCTGTATTGGCATGACTGTTTCTCATATAATCTTGCCAAAGCATCAATCACAATAAAATAAAGTGATTAGGTGATAGTGAACATCAATGGTGAACAATTGGAATAGTTAATGATGAATACACAGGGGAGATTGGGGCTAGTTGTCACAAGGGCAGCTATCTCAACAACTATAAGATTTGTTTTCGTCTTAGAGTAATTTTTGGAGAATTCTGAATTGTGAATTTTTGTACTAGCTGTTGGGTAAACAAATGAACACAATAAACCACACTGGGATACATGAAAAAGTCAACTATATAATGAAGGTTGATTTTAACAGAAAGGCTGAACTGTGTTCTTAGGACAAGGGTTGAGTTGGGACGAGTTATGTTTTTCTTTTTTTTTTCTTTTTTTTTTTTTTTTACAAAACAATTAGCTATTTTATGTTCTAAGAATAATTTGGGCTTTATAGTTATTTAACTTTTTAACCCCTGACACCCTGAGGGCATTTTTAAAGATGTAATGCTCTAGACAGCCAATGAGGACGATCTGACACATCTATGATGTTGTGTTTCAGTGAAACGATCTCAGAGAAACCGTTAGCCATCATAGCAGTCATGATGAAACTCTTTGAGTAATATTTCAGGATCTGCTCATCGTATCACATCGAATGTGGGCTTGTTTGATCCGGAGCCATCTGCTGTAAGTTGTGTTATGCAATTTTCTATATCATGTTTATTTCTAATGAAGTTATAAACCAAAATGTGACACATTTTGTTTCTCCGTTTATAATACATGGATATTTCATGAGCTAATACTCACTGTAGTTTGGTCTCTGAGTGAAACAAATGCACTCGTTATATTCTACTAATCAAGTCCTTTCCAAAGATATATGACACATTGCTGTTTGATCTTTTTGATCTTTTTACTGGTTCTAAATATGATTGTTGCAATCGCAAATTTGTGAATTCTGAAAATGGAATGGTTCTACTTTATTAGCTAATTTAAAAGCAGTATTTTAGAATTGGTCAGATCAGCTATATTCATTGTAAAGATAAGAGTCTACACTTAAACGACACCTATTTTGCTTTAAAAATGACACCAATATCACAAGATATTGCATTAGATCTTTTTGTCAACTTCTTTTTTAGTAATTACGACAGATTTTGTACTCCTTTTTTGAACATAAACTTAGCTCATACCGGGCTTGTGGGGGACACTCCCTGCCTTAAACAAAAAAAATATATATATAATAAAAACATAATAAATTAATAACCACTTGCTTGATCTGAACATAATAGGTGTCATTTTAAAGCGTAGAATCTGGACTTTACAATGCAGCTGATGCTACCAATTCTTAAATAATGCTTTTTAATTGGCTGACAAATAAGAACTGTTTTGTTTTCATAATTTGCAAATTTGTTATCACAACAATTATATTCAGAGATGATAAAACCATAAAAACATTGAGATATCCATGTGTTATATTGTTGAAAATGTCTCAATTTGTAGCATGCAATGAGCAAAGTGTTTCACTCAGAGGCCAAACTGCAGTGAGTTTTAGTGTATTCAATTCACACAGACACATGAATATAATAAACAGGAGTGTCTTTTTGTCACGTTTTCCTTATTTATTCTTGAAACATACATAAAACATAGACAATGACATATCTTAACTTACAGCAGACGATCCTGATTCAAACGAGCCCAAACACAACATAATATGAAAATAAGGATCTTGAAATATTCCTCAAAAGAGTGTACATGGAAAGACGATGCACAAAAGGGCACTAAACACATGTTGTGTGTGTTTGTGTGTGGTGGTGGTTTTGTAGGCACCTGCCTACAGGGTGTCGTGACATATCTAGTGCAGATTGCTAGTGAGCTATTGCATCAAATCAAATCAAAAATCAAGTCACTTTTATTGTCACACAGCCATATACACAAGTGCAATGGTGTGTGAAATATAGGGATGCCAACAATTCCTCTCCCATAGCTCCTGCCACTGGCCACCCCAGCCAGGGTTCAGGAAGCAGAGAGTGTATGTCTTCCTTGGTCAGTATATAGCCTCTCCCTCACCAAGACATCTACTGTGACTTCTTGTGGAAAACCATGATAACTGGGGTTTTGCGACCTCAGGCTGAATTAGAAGGTGATCTCGGAGCAACAGTGGTCCCTAAAGGTGTTTCGCCAACCACTGTCCCACTGTCCACATGGCAACACCCCCGTTCAAAACATTGGCATTTTCTGGACTACATACAAAAGACAGATGTGACGCACTTATCACCCGAGTCATGCATGAAGCTGAGTGCTGGACCGATCACTGGATGGTCAGATCAAAGCTCTGTATAGATATTCATCCCTGTCTTCTCAAAAAAGCTCCAAACAAATGGTTCATATGCCCTGCCCTTATAAACCCCTCCATTAGGGACAACTTCAGGTCTTCTCGCCAGTAGTCTGGATGAAATTATGGAGGACTGTACAAACTGGCCAACCCTGAGTTCTGCCATTCTCAGTGTAGCCTCAGAAGCACTCGGCTTCTCAAAAAACATCATCAGGACTGGTTTGACAACAACTGTCCCACTATTCACCAACTTTTACAAATAAAACACCAGGCCCATAACAATCTCCTGTCTAACCCTGAATCACCCACACTAAAATCTGCTTTTGCTGAGGTGAGAGCTGTGAGCCAGAGGGCTCTCATAGAGATAAAAATCAACTGGTGGATGAACAAAGCAAGGGAAATACAAGGACTAGCAGATTGCAACAACATGCAGGGCTTCTATGATGCCATCAAAACCCTGTATGGTCCTAGAAAACACGCTGTTGCTCCAGTTCGCACAGCCTTTTGAAAGACTGGCACCAGATTCTAGGCCGATGGGTAGAACACTTTAAGAATCTTCTGAAACACTCAAACCCAGTTGACCCTCAGTCACTAAACAAACTCCCAGATCTACTACAAATTCATCATCTTAGTACCCCACCACAGTTCTTTAAAGTCTTTCAAGCCATCAGAACTATGAAAAAAAAAAAAAAGATCTGGACCTGATGGGATTCCTGCAGAGATTCTAAAGAGTGGAGGCTACCTCCTCACGTGTCGCCTTCACTTACTGATCACATGTATCTGGCAGTCGGAGACTGTCCTTCAAGTGTGGAAAGACTCCAACATCGTGACCATTTACAAGCAGAAGGGGGACAGAGAAGTATGTGAGAACAGTCTGAGAATTTCCTTGCTTTCTGCTGCAGGAAAGGTGCTCAACAGACTAGTGATCCACCTCTCAGAACACACTCTCCCAGAGTCTCAGTGTGGCTTTAGGAAAGGCAGAAGCACCACTGACATGATCTTCGTCATAAGACAGCTACAGGAGAAACGTAGAGAACATCACCACAACCTTTACATGGCCTTTATTGACCTCTCAAATGCATTTGACACCATCAATCGTGAGATGCTCTGGAAATATCTTTTGCAACATGGAGTGCCGCCCAAGTTTCTCTCCATCCTTCGCCAATTACATGATGGAATGCAAGCCAGAGTCATTACCGGAGGCCTCCAATCAGAGCCTTTCGCTGTAGAGGTTGGGGTCAAGCAGGGCTGTGTCTTGGCTCCTGTTCTATTCAACCTCCTGCTGTCAGCCATCACACACCTATTCCATCTCACCCTTGGAAACACGGAGGGTGTTCATATCCAATACCGCCTAGATGGAAATCTCTTCAATGTCTGATGACTCCAGGCTTACAGTAAAACCCTGACATGGCAGATATGCAAACTGCATTACGCAGATGACTGTGCTGTCATAGCTCACACCTCACAATTGATGCAGTATGCTCTCAACATAATCTCCAGCATTTATCAGTCCTTTGGCCTCCAGATCAACATTCAGGAGACAGAAGTTGTTGTACAGCCCACAGGACACCCCTCCACACTTCCGACTTTCCACGTTGATGGTGTTCCACTAAAAGTGGTGGACAGGTTTACCTACCTTGGTTCCACACTCTCCTCCGATTGCTCTCCTCGCACAATACACAACCGCATCAACAAAGCTTCCACAGCCTTTGTGCGCTTATGTGTGAGAGTCTTTGAGAACAAAAACCTGAGAATAGCCACCAAGGTTGCTGTTTACAACATGGTATATGTTTTCACCTTCCTTTACAGGGCAGAGACATGGATACTATACAGATGATATATTACACTCTTGGAGGGCTTCCATGTGTGATGTCTCCAAAAAAATACTTGGTCTCTCTTAGGAGGACCAGATGCCGCACACAGAGATCCTTGCTAAATCTAACTCCCTCTGTGTGGAAACAATGCTGACCAAGTGTCATCTTCATTGGCTTGGGCATGTCATCTACATGCCAGAGCATCACTTATCTCGGCAAGTCCTCTATGGTCAAAGCCCTGCGGCAAAGTGCGCTGCTGGTGGGCATAAGATGCACTTTAAGGACTGTACCAAAATCATTCTAAAACGCTGTGGTATTGACCCTACTCATGTTAAGACCCTAGTTCACTACAGGCCAGCCT
The DNA here is from genome assembly GCF_019703515.2 of Myxocyprinus asiaticus. Lineage (NCBI taxonomy): Eukaryota > Metazoa > Chordata > Actinopteri > Cypriniformes > Catostomidae > Myxocyprinus > Myxocyprinus asiaticus. The sequence continues at coordinate 48,549,873 of NC_059360.1, read as the reverse complement.
GGCGTGCCTCCTGTTCCAAAGGGATTGAAGAACTACATCACAACATTCAGCAGTTGCGGAACGAAAAACGCAATCAGCGTCACCAGTGGGTGGCAGGCATTGCTTCAGCATCAGGGCTCTCCTGCCTCATTTGCAATAGAGTGTGTGGCTCTAAGATTGGCCTCCACAGCCACATGAAATGGCACCAGCGTCAACCTAGCTGACAACTTTACCAAAATCCCTTCCACCTCCATTGAAGCAAGCGTCATCATCGGACACGATTGACAAGCATGAGTGTGTGTGTGTGTGTGTGTGTGTGTGTGTGTTTGTGCATGTGTGTGTGTCTGTGTGTGTGTGTGTGTGTGTGTGGGCAGGTTTAAGTGGTTTATGAGGACATTTGTTTAGGTTACAAACTGGTAATTACAAGGGTATTATGCTATAAATGTAGTTTATAAGGACATTTCTAGTGTCCCCTTAATTAAAATTGCTTAAAAAACATACAAAAATTTTTATTTTGAAAATGTAAAAATGCAGAAAGTTTTTTGTGAGGGTTAGGTTTAGGGGTAGGGTTAGGGTTAGGGTTAGGGGATAGAATCTATAGTTTGTACAGTATAAAAATCATTATGTCTATGGAGAGTCCTCATAATGATAGCTGCACCAACATGTGTGTGTGTGTGTGTCTGTGTGTGTGTGTGTGTATGTGTGAGTGTGTGTGTGTGTGTGTGTGTGTGTGTGTGTGTGTGTGCACATGTATGAGAACTTTGAGTGTGCAAACACACAACCACATATGTGCTCATCTAAAGGACTGGGATACTATTGAACACATAATATTTATGTATTTTGTAGTCTAATCCATTCATTTCCAATGGCCAGTCATTTTAGACTGGGAACACAACAAGTGTAACAAAGTGAAAAAATAAATAAATAAATAAATAAATAAAAATCTAAAAAAATGAAAATGATCTAAAAATAAATAAATAAATAAATAAAAACAATTGTGTGTTCAGATGCACTGTATGAACAAGTTAAGGAATTTTATTCCAACTGGATTACATACATTTTATTTTTCAGGAAAAAAAAAATGTTGTTTATTTATTTATTTGATATATATATATATATATATATATATATATATATATATATATATAGATGTAATAAATAATAAAAAAAAACGACACATCACTGTGATAAAACTACACAAAAATAGTCACCTAAAAGAAAATGTGCTGAAAAAACTGTCACTATTTTCTGAAGTCACAAAAAATTCACCCCCCCAACAAACAACATTTTTATAGTCAGTGTCTTCCTAAAAACACGATCAAGGAGGAAAAAAGAAAATAAAGAACAAGAGTCAACTATATAATGAAGATAGATTTTAAAAGACGTTTAAGGTAATGGGTACTTTTAATAAATATCAGGTTGGGGCAAGTTGTCACATTGATTTGCTGTAACTGTATACAATTCATTAATTGTTTAAATTCATTATTTTCTGTTGTCCAAAACAATTTCATATATTTGTATGTTTTAGGAATTATCTTGTATTTAAACATGGCTGAAAAGCTTATAATAGGCTACTTTATGGTTCCCCACAACCCTATATAACCTACCCCATATAGAGTGGCGACATGCCCCGCTATAGGGGTCCAAGTATGTTAAATAAAATGCATACATTTTTCTAAGCAATAATAGTGGAAATATACAGCTTATCTTGCAGTCAAGACCAACTATACAGCAACTGACTTTCAAAAACAAACCAACCCTGAGAAATATTAGCTGGAGTAAAAAGTGTGACAACTAGCTATTTAGGTGACATAATTTGTGTAAAAAATATGAAAGAACTTTGTTTTGATTAAAGGTGGTGTGGGGACAGGCACAATAATATCAGGACAGCATGCAGCTTTTAAATCTGTTCTGCTTTAACACATCAGGTGTAATGTTGTCCGAGTCTCATTCCTCTCTGTGTTTGTGTTTAAAAAGTGCATGTGTCTCTCAATGACAGTGTGACATTCCTGCAGTATTGTCATGTTTTCACACTACTTCTCTAACGCTCCTCCACACCCCAGCTCTATTGTGATGGATGATGAGGTTTAAAACTCTTGGATCACAGCAGGTGTTACACACTTGTGTCACTCCAGCAGGATTATGAGACTCTCTGACCCCCGACTGACAGAGGGCCTGTCCTCACTTTACCGCGATATCAACACACACTTACTCCAGCACCTGACGGACCAGTTCAGGTGTCTTTTGTCTCATAATAATTGTGCACCCACAATGCAGGAGGTCTGGAGACAGTCGCGACTATCCCACACACACGCACTTAGAGGGGGTGATGTCATCGTTTGCAATGACGACACGTCTGGAAGAACATCTTCGCCCCCACAAAAGACGAATACATGCATGTTTATCTAGCTTTTCAAATAAGGTCATACCATAGACTTCTATTGTGAAAGGCAGAACATACATTTTAAACCCTCAGAGACCCAATCGTTGATATTGACAGGGAAAAAAACGTTTAAAGTGTTTTTAGGACACCACCGATTACAAAATGGTCATTTTTATGCATATGTTATTTTGTTCTGAAAAAAGTTGCAGAACTGCAATGCTGGGCAATTAGGGTTGCAAATTTTCACCATTGTTTTTTTATTACAGTAACTGGAAGTTATGAATTCACAACACAATTCAACAACACAAAAGTGCATGAAAATAATGTATTATAAGCAGTAAGTCAGAAACAGTTAAGAAATTTGTGAACTCTTTGGAATTAGCTGGTTTTCTGCATTAATTGCTCATAAAATGTGATCTCATCAAGTATAGACAAACACAATGTGCTTAAACTAACAACACACAAACAATTATAATCTTTCATGTCTTTATTGAACACATCTCATTAAACATTCACAGTGCTGTGGAAAAAGTAAGTGAACCCTTGGATTTAATAACTGGTCGATTCTGCTTTGGCAGCAATAACCTCAATCAAGTGTTTCCGATAACTGTGGATTCAACCTGCACAACGTTCAGAAGGATTTTTGGACCATTCTTCCTTACAGAACTGCTTCAACTCAGACATATTCTTAGGAAGCACAGCATCTCTATTGGGTTAAGGTCTGGGCTCTGACTGGGACACTCCAAAAGGTGGATTTTCTTTTTTTGAAGTCATTCTGTAGTGGATTTACTTCGATGTTTAGGGTCATTGTCCTGCTGCATAATTCAACTTCTACTGAGCTTCAGCTGGCACACAGCCACACTGACATTATCCTGTAGGATATCTTGATAAACTTGTGAATTCATTTTTCCTTTGATGATGGCAAGTGGTTCAGGCACTGAAGCAGCAAATCAGCCCCAAATCATGATGCTCCCTCCACCGTGCTTCACCGTTGGGATGATGTTTTCATGTTGGTATGTGGTGCCCTTTTTACGCCATACATAGTGCTGCGTGTTCTTCCCAAACAATTCAACCTTAGTTTCATCAGTCCACAAAACATTTTCCCAGTAGCGTTGTGGAGTGTCAAGGTGGTCTCTGGCAAACTTCAGGCACGCAGCAATGTTTTAGTTGGAAAGCAGCGGCTTCCTTCATGATGTCCTGCCATGAACACCATACCTGTTTAATGTTTTCTGTATAGTAGACTCATGAACAGAGATGTTAACCAGTTCCCATGATTCTTTCAAGTCTTTATCTGTCACTCTAGTGTTCATTTTGACCTCATTGAGCATTCTGCGGTGTGCCCTTTGAGTCACCTTGGCTGGACGGCCACTTCTAGTGAGAGTACCTATAGTACTAAATCATCTCCATTTATAGACAGTTTGTCTAACTGTGGACAGATGAATATCTAATCTCTACAAGGTAACTTTGTAACCCTTTCCAGCTTTATGCAAAGCAACAATTCTTGATCGTAGGTCTCTGAGATTTATTTTTTGTGAGACATGGTCCACATCAGCAGATGCTTCTTGTGAATAGGAAACTCAAAATGTTTGAGTGCTTTTTATAAGTCAAAGTAGCTCTAACCCACACCTACAGTCTCGTTTCATTAATTGGATGCCAGGTTTGCGAACACATGACTCTAATTAGCTTTTGTTGATTCATTAGCCTAGAGGTTCACATACTTTTTAAACCTTCAAGGTGAATGTTTGAATGATGTATTCAATATGTTCAAGAACAATACAGTAATTTGTGTTATTAGTTAAAACAGATTGTGTTTGTTCATTATTGTAACTTAGACGAAGATCAAACCAGATTTTAAGACAAAATAACATTTGCCTTTAAAATGCCAAGTAAATAAATACATCACAAAGACAAACAATCCAGACAGCACAATTCAATCACCAATGACACTCAAAACTCCGTCATGGAGAGTTCGATCTTCCTTTGGATAACAATCGGTACAAACAATACACAGCTCACAGTCTCATCAGCTGTCATGTACATCCCTGTCTGAGAGACGTCAGCATGTGTACGTGAGCGTGGAAGCCCTCTGGATTTTTCCACTGGTCACATGATGTTTTTATTTTGAATTCTTGTTTAAATGAAAACGTAATTTGTGTGCATCTGTATTTTGGTCACTTGTGTAGTGCAGGATCTGCTTTAACTATTCTAGAGTTTTCTATCATCTTTTTGTGCATGCAAAAAATTGAGACAATCATAATTTCTCTGGTTGTTTGTTTGTTTGTTTGTGAAGGTCGGAGGCGAGAGGCCGATGTCCAGTGTTAGGTGCCACCCCGTGACCCTGTAAAAGAAAACCAATGAAATATTAATGGCAGAAACCCGAGCGGCTGCTTTGTTTTGGCCGTTTAAAAGCTCCTGGGGTCATAAATTATGTTTACTCGTTTTCTCTGGTTCTCATGCACACTCACTCATGAGAGTAATCTGCTCTAGGTGGAGATTTAAATCTGACCATAGACATATCTGAAGGAAGCACTCCGATTTATATCAGTGATGAGAAATATTTCAGATACTGATCAGATTTTATACACTAAATATGAGGAAAAATAACTGTGCAATAGCTTTTTTTTAGTCAAGACTTTGTGTCTACACAGAAACTTAAATAAACATACAGTGAGAAATATTCAGTGGAGTAAACAATGTGACAACTTGCCCCACTCTCCCCAATGTTTAACTGTATCTCACAGATGTTATTAGAAATAAAGCACTGGCAAGCAAAAATTGTCCTTTAACTGTTAAAAGATTCAGTTACGTATATGTTTATCTGTACAATTCTTACGGCTGAAGAAATGTGTTATGGTGGGCATTAAAACAAATCAATGACATCATTATTACCGTTATCCATCAAAGCCCATTTATGTCCTGTTATCTGTGTCCACTAACATCATTGAAGTCTTTAGCATTGATAGAGTTACATTTAATTTGATATTGTAAAACACACACACACACACACAAAACATCCATTCTCAATCCTGAATGATTCATTGTCACTGTGATTGAAAAGTGCGGCTATTAAATTTGATTGTGATTTGATTGGTTACAATTGTAAATTTACCTCTTAAAGACACGATTAAAAGATAGTTGTATTCTGAATGTTCCGGGTTAAATGCCAGTTAAACTCAACAGCATTTGTGGCATAATTTTGATTACCACAATAAAAGTAATTTTGACTCGTCCTCCCTGGAAAGTTATATCCAACATTACACAGATGTGGTTAGTAAGTGATTTAATCACAGTAAAATCATAATAACACACGTATTGTTTATGTCTTGTGTCTATACTTTTGAAACAGTGAGTATTTTATTTTTTTTAAGAAGCAGGGACGAGTCAAAATACATTTTTGTTGTAATCAACATTATGCCACAAATGCTGTCGATTGAGCTCAACTTCACTACATCCGACCTCAGGAGGTTTATTGATTTTATAAAAAAAGAGATAAAAGACAGTAATGTTCAATAAATAGTTACAATGATTAATACAATTGGTATCACTTTCTCTGAAGCCCATATTTATAATGCATTGTAAAGGTATTATAATGCATTAGTAATGTCTCATAATACACCTTATAATATGTTATAACTTCTCATAAATAATAGTAACCACAATTAAGTGACAAAAGCACTGTCTTCTTATAAACATCCATAAGATATTTCTAAGTGGTTATAAGACATTATAAGTCATGCTGGAAGTTATAATGTGTTATATATATTTGTATGTCTTCTTATAAACATCCATAAGATATTTCTAAGTGGTTATAAGACATTATAAGTCATGCTGGAAGTTATAATGTGTTATATATATTTGTATGTCTTCTTATAAACATCCATAAGATATTTCTAAGTGGTTATAAGACATTATAAGTCATGCTGGAAGTTATAAACATTAACATGCACAAAATACAAACTAACACACATTCAATGTACATTTTGAGATATTATGAAAAACACTTATATCAGAATATATCAGAAACTCTAAATATGTTTGTTGATCACACATGTAAACACACACAATGATAACTGATTCTATACTGAACTCTATTCAATAAAATTTAATGTTTGTGCATCTTATTGATAAATAACTTTCATTATATAAGTTTGACTTGTAATGTTAATGTATGTTATAAGTTTATGTTATGGCTGTTTATAAGACGATATCGCTTATGCAACTTTACTTAAAGCACTTATAATATGATCACGTCATAAAGCCAATTTACATTATACAGCACTTATATCATTAACTTTATTAACTTCTGCTGCTTTAACATTGGATGTTGCTTGTGTTATAATGCATTATACTCTAAAGTATAACTATGAATAGGGGAAGACTTATAATGTATTATAACTGTCGTTATAATTATATATGAGAAGTTATAACATATTAGAAGGTGAATAATGAGATATTACTAATGCATTATAATGTCTTTACAATGCATTATAAATATGGGCTTCATAGAAAGTGTTACTAAACATTCTTCTGCCAAGTAACATTGTTCATTCTTCTATATTTCTGTGTGTTTATCTGCAGTGGCTTCGACGATATCTCATCCAATCAGAGTCTGAACTGTCTGTTTTATATTTATGTATACTGATCTCTAATTGGCTGTTGTCGTAGGCAAACAATTCCCCACATAGCTGTTCTAGTTTCATGTCTCTTGTATCACTCTTTGGTAAGTAACAGTGTAATAAGATGGATAATATACAGGTGCATCTCAATAAATTAGAATGTCGTGGAAAAGTTCATTTATTTCAGTAATTCAACTCAAATTGTGAAACTCGTGTATTAAATAAATTCAGTGCACACAGACTGAAGTAGTTTAAGTCTTTGGTTCTTTTAATTGTGATGATTTTGGCTCACATTTAACAAAAACCCACCAATTCACTATCTCAAATAATTAGAATATGGTGACATGCCAATCAGCTAATCAACTCAAAACACCTGCAAAGGTTTCCTGAGCCTTCAAAATGGTCTCTCAGTTTGGTTCACTAGGCTACACAATCATGGGGAAGACTGCTGATCTGACAGTTGTCCAGAAGACAATCATTGACACCCTTCACAAGGAGGATAAGCCACAAACATTCATTGCCAAAGAAGCTGGCTGTTCACAGAGTGCTGTATCCAAGCATGTTAACAGAAATTTGAATGGAAGGAAAAAGTGTGGAAGAAAAAGATGCACAACCAACAGAGAGAACCGCAGACTTATGAGGATTGTCAAGCAAAATCGATTCAAGAATTTGGGTGAACTTCACAAGGAATGGACTGAGGCTGGGGTCAAGGCATCAAGAGCCACCACACACAGACGTGTCAAGGAATTTGGCTACAGTTGTCGTATTCCTCTTGTTAAGCCACTCCTGAACCACAGACAACGTCAGAGGCGTCTTACCTGGGCTAAGGAGAAGAAGAACTGGACTGTTGCCCAGTGGTCCAAAGTCCTCTTTTCAGATGAGAGCAAGTTTTGTATTTCATTTGGAAACCAAGGTCCTAGAGTCTGGAGGAAGGGTGGATAAGCTCATAGCCCAAGTTGCTTGAAGTCCAGTGTTAAGTTTCCACAGTCTGTGATGATTTGGGGTGCAATGTCATCTGCTGGTGTTGGTCCATTGTGTTTTTTGAAAACCAAAGTCACTGCACCCATTTACCGAGAAATTTTGGAGCACTTCATGCTTCCTTCTGCTGACCAGCTTTTTAAAGATGCTGATTTCATTTTCCAGCAGGATTTGGCACCTGCCCACACTGCCAAAAGCACCAAAAGTTGGTTAAATGACCATGGTGTTGGTGTGCTTGACTGGCCAGCAAACTCACCAGACCTGAAGCCCATAGAGAATCTATGGGGTATTGCCAAGAGGAAAATGAGAAACAAGAGACCAAAAAATGCAGATGCGCTGAAGGCCACTGTCAAAGAAACCTGGGCTTCCATACCACCTCAGCAGTGCGACAAACTGATCACCTCCATGCCACGCCGAATTGAGGCAGTAATTAAAGCAAAAGGAGCCCCTACCAAGTATTGAGCACATATACAGTAAATGAACATACTTTCCAGAAGGCCAACAATTCACTAAAAATGTTTTTTTTTATTGGTCTTATGATGTATTCTAATTTTTTGAGATAGTGAATTGGTGTGTTTTTGTTAAATGTGAGCCAAAATCATCACAATTAAAAGAACCAAAGACTTAAACTACTTCAGTCTGTGTGCATTGAATTTATTTAATACACGAGTTTCACAATTTGAGTTGAATTACTGAAATAAATGAACTTTTCCACAACATTCTAATTTATTGAGATGCACCTGTATAGTCAGCAGGTGATTATCGTGAAATAATCCTCTTCATGTCTGATCACACTGTCTGTGTTTATTTTGTGATAATGACCAGCATTTTATATATATAAGCATTCACACACAGTATTCAACTGTTGGGTATTGATTGACAGGTCTGTCCATGAACTTGTGAGATCACATTTAAACACACACAGCTGTCTCTGTGTTATATGGGCATGTTGAAACCTGCAGTGGACACACACACACACACACACACACACACACACACATGCGCACACATGCACACATGCACACTGACCTCAGGTTGTTCCAAATCTGTGTAGCTTTGTGTGAGAAACAGACCCAAATTCACTATTATTCTTTATTAGTCCATTCTGCTACAACTTTAAATCTCATTCACACTTGCACACATTCAAACCTGCTGCCTTCCAGACATGCTGTGTTAGTCAAATTCACTTGTGAGTAGTGTATGAACATGTATTCTTATATGTATGTATGTATTCCAGAATAAAGCAAGTTTAGAGACATGCCAACTAAAATTCCATCAGCCTTATTCAGACAAATGGCGAACTTTGGATAACAATGGCGCCAAATATGCAAGGCATTCAAGTGTATTACTGACAGATTATGTTTATGAACATATGATATTTCGTGTTTTACATTTTGATTCTAATATCTGTGACAGGACCGAAAGTGATGCAACAAAACTGAGTTGCACACTCGGAATGCATGAGGATTAGAGGTAATATGAACGAGCAACGGTGTGTGTGTAAGATTAATAATTTCTATGGTTGTTTTTAAAAAAAATTTTTATGCAATGACTCTTATGAACTGATTCATTTTAGTACATCAAAACAGACAGAGCAACCAGTGTAGTCTGACAAACAAATGACTCTTATGAACTGATTCGTTTTAGTGAATCAAAACAGACAGTACATCCAATGTAGTCCAACAAACAAATGACTCTTATGAACTGATTCTTTTAGTGAATCAAAACAGACAGTACATCCAATGTAGTCCAACAAACAAATGACTCTTATGAACTGATTCTTTTAGTGAATCAAAACAGACAGAGCAACCAATGTAGTCCGACAAACAAATGACTCTTATGAACTGATTCGTTTTAGTGAATCAAAACAAAGCAACCAATGTAGTTTGACAAACAAATGACTCTTACGAACTGATTCTTTTTAGTGAATCAAAACAGACAAAGCAACCAATGTAGTCCGAAACAAATGACTCTTATGAACTGATTCTTTTTAGTGAATCAAAGCAGACAGCGCATCCAGTGTAGTCCGACAAACAAATGACTCTTATGAACTGATTCGTTTTAGTGAATCAAAACAGACAGTGCAACCAATGTTGTCCAACAATCAAATGACTCTTATGGACTGATTCTTTTAGTGAATCAAAACAGACAAGAGCAACCAATGTAGTCCAACAAACAAATGACTCTTATGAACTGATTCTTTTAGTGAATCAAAGCAGACAGAGCAACCAGTGTAGTCTGACAAACAAATGACTCTTATGAACTGATTCGTTTTAGTGAATCAAAACAGACAGTACATCCAATGTAGTCCAACAAACAAATGACTCTTATGAACTGATTCTTTTAGTGAATCAAAACAGACAGAGCAACCAATGTAGTCCGACAAACAAATGACTCTTATGAACTGATTCGTTTTAGTGAATCAAAACAAAGCAACCAATGTAGTTTGACAAACAAATGACTCTTATGAACTGATTCTTTTTAGTGAATCAAAACAGACAAAGCAACCAATGTAGTCCGAAACAAATGACTCTTATGAACTGATTCTTTTTAGTGAATCAAAGCAGACAGCGCATCCAGTGTAGTCCGACAAACAAATGACTCTTATGAACTGATTCGTTTTAGTGAATCAAAACAGACAAAGCAACCAATGTAGTCCAACAAACAAATGACTCTTATGAACTGATTCGTTTTAGTGAATCAAAACAGACAAAGCAACCAATGTAGTCTGACAAACAAATGACTCTTATGAACTGATTCTTTTTAGTGAGTCAAAACAGACAGAGCAACCAATGTAGTCCAAAAACAAATGACTCTTATGAACTGATTCTTTTAGTGAATCAAAACAGACAGTACATCCAATGTAGTCCAACAAACAAATGACTCTTATGAACTGATTCTTTTAGTGAATCAAAACAGACAGTACATCCAATGTAGTACAACAAACAAATGACTCTTATGAACTGATTCTTTTAGTGAATCAAAACAGACAGTACATCCAATGTTGTCCGACAAACAAATGACTCTTATGAACTGATTCTTTTAGTGAATCAAAACAGACAGAGCAACCAATGTAGTCCGACAAACAAATGACTCTTATGAACTGATTTGTTTTAGTGAATCAAAACAAAGCAACCAATGTAGTTTGACAAACAAATGACTCTTATGAACTGATTCTTTTTAGTGAATCAAAACAGACAAAGCAACCAATGTAGTCCAACAAACAAATGACTCTTATGAACTGATTCTTTCTAGAGAAAAATATGTATTTAATAATGAGATATTTCCCCTCTTTCAGTTGTTAGATTTTTGTGAATTTTTTGAATGAAAGATCAAAAGGATAAACAATTCTTCTTTTCTCGTATTTACCAAGGGTGCCAATATTTTTGGCTACCACTGTACACTGTTGCACACTGTAAGTAGACAAATTAAATCAACAAGTAAGAGTGTGAAAAATATTTTAATGAACTTTACTTTTTAGAAATCCACACTGATAAAAGTGTCTGAAGTTGAAGAAACACCCAAACATGTTTTTAATATAATTTCTAAATGCAATGCAGATCTTATATATCATCTACCAGTAAAGTAATATTTGACATACTTGTGTCATTGTTGAAATACAAACTATATTTCTTTTGAATTTATTAGACAAATCATTAACCCTCTGATGCATGGTGTTCACTATAGTAAGCAGCATTTAAAAACCATGTTTAACCTTTGACCCTTAAATACATTTCTACATGACTGTCATTGTGAATCAATTCAAAGTTAATTCTAGAGTACCTCTGAAATATTGTCTAACATCTTCTGTTGAAATGGACAGATGTGTTGCTCTCTAAAAATAACATTCATGCATTAAAGTCTGCACTGACATGAGTAGAAATACTTCAAAGACAAAGAACTGATTTTCCCCCAAAGCCTGTAATTACATTATGAATTATGTCAGCTTTATGGACCAATAATTGCTGGCAAACATTTCTATTAGTGAATAACAGACAGCAGCCCATTAACGAAACCAATGACATCATCATCAATCGATCAGTCCGTGTGTTTACTCAATAAAAGCTCAATCAATATGTTCATTAATGTGCAGTCATGATTTGTCATTTATATCTGTCCATCCATTCAGCAGCTTTTAATGTGATTACAAACATTTAACAGCAGGGGTGGGTTTTCTTGCCCTCCAGAGGGTTGTTTGTTGTTTTTTATCCTTTGGTCTATAATCTAACCACATGATTTATGATGCTGTTTAGATATAAATTGAACGACTGTCTCGGTTAACAAGTCAAGGCTGATTTTGTCTCATCTTTAGTGTGCAATGAGCATGTAGTGACACCAGAGGGCGCCATTGATCTACATGAGCACTTTCAGTGAGCACACATGAACAAATGTCACAGCAGATTGACATTAAGATGAA
>NC_059360.1:48462500-48535000 GCF_019703515.2 Myxocyprinus asiaticus | reverse complement strand
GAAAATATCAAATTATGCTTTGTGCCACTTCATTTACATACGATACACCCACAGTAGCTCAAACACTCCCACCCACGCCGACTTGCACTTTGCACTGGCACGAAAATTGGATAAGACATTGCGCATGGTCAAACAAAAACGTATTATAAGGCCACATCCACATTAATCTGTTCTCATTGAAAAGTCCTTTTCAGTTTCCTTACATTATCATTTTTTAAAGTATGGGGTAATGGAGAGTGCTTTCATAACCATTAATATATAATGCTCCGTTTTCGATGGAGGAAGACGCTGTTCTAGTGTGGATTAGAGGCGTGAATTTGGGGGGGGGATTTTTCCCCTTTTTCTCCCAATTTGGAATGCCCAATTCCCAATGCACTCTAAGTCCTCGTGGTCGCATAATGATTCACCTCAGTCCGGGTGGCGGAGGACTGAGACAGTCAACCCGCGCATCTTATCACGTGGCTTGTTGAGCGCGTTGCCACGGAGACATAGCGCGTGTGGAGGCTTCACGCCATCCACCGCGGCATCCACGCTCAATTCACCATGCGCCCCACCGAGAACAAACCACATTATAGCGTCTACGAGGAGGTTACCCCATGTGACTCTACCCTCCCTAGCAACCAGGCCAATTTGGTTGCTTAGGAGACCTGGCTGGAGTCACTCAGCACACCCTGGGATTCGAACTAGCGAGCTAGCGAACTCCAGGGGTGGTAGCCAGTGTATTTTACCACTGAGCTACCCAGGCCCTATGAGTCCAGTTCTAAACAATCATAACTATCTTCCTTTTGAACATGAAAGAAATCTATAGCACACATCGTGGCCAGGTCTAAAGGGGGGCCTTGCCCCGCTAGATTTTCCTTGTGCCCCCTCAGAAACAAAAGATGCAAAATTATCAAGGAGGAACCCTCCTTGGTTCGACAAAGAGACAACTGGTGCCCACCTAAAGATCAAAATGACACCAAAGATTGCATCATTGCACACACATATAACCATTAATATCACATATGGTTTCCCATCATACACAAACAACAGTGCTTCTTGTAAGAAATTAATTTGCATTTTTCCACTGCATGTTTGTAATACAGTCCGGCTGATTCATATATTTGCATAGAATTATACATAAGTGCAAAACATAAATGTGGTACGTATTTGGTTCCAGAAACAACAGTTCCGTCAGATGTCATCTTTTTATGTTTCCCATATCAAAAGAATCTTTGCTATATCTGTACAAATATAACAAACTAGATGTGAACATTAAAATATTTACTTTAAAGTACGTTTGCAAGTTTGCATCTTGACATGTAAATATTTTTAATAAATATATTTAATGATTTCTACTTCAACAATAGCAGTGAAACTGTATTTCATTTTTTAATTCTATAAGTTTAAATGTACATTTGCTTTATGGGAAATTTGCTATTGTAATTGAAATCTAAATATTGTTTACTGTCCAACCCATAAAGGTTACATCATTTTATTGTAATTTAATAATTGTTCTAACTGGAATAATAAATAATAATAATAATAATAATAATAATAATTGGTTAACACTTTCTATGAAGCCCATATTTATACTGCATTCATAATGTGACATAATACACCTTCTAATATGTTATAACTTCTCATATATAATTATAACAACAGTTATAATACATTATAAGTCTTCCCCTATTCATAGTTATACTTTAGAGTATAATGCATTATAACACAAGTAACATTCAATGTTAAAGCAGCAGAAGTTAATAAAGTTAATGATATAAGTGCTGTATAATGTAAATTGGCTTTATGACGTGATCATATTATAAGTGCTTTAAGTAAAGTTGCATAAGCGATATCGTCTTATAAACAGCCATAACATAAACTTATAACATACATTAACATTACAAGTCAAACTTATATAATGAAAGTTATTTATCAATAAGATGCACAAACATTAAAGTTTATTGAATAGAGTTCAGTATAGAATCAGTTATTCTTGGGTGTGTTTACATGTGTGATCAACAAACATATTTAGAGTTTCTGATATATTCTGATATAAGTGTTTTTCATAATATCTCAAAATGTACATTGAATGTGTGTTAGTTTGTATTTTGTGCATGTTAATGTTTATAACTTCCAGCATGACTTATAATGTCTTATAACCACTTAGAAATATCTTATGGATGTTTATAAGAAGACATACAAATATATATAACACATTATAACTTCCAGCATGACTTATAATGTCTTATAACCACTTAGAAATATCTTATGGATGTTTATAAGAAGACATTGCTTTTGTCACTTTACTTAAAGCACACCTATTATATATATATACATATATATTACAAATATATATAACACATTATAACTTAAGCAGACAAAATTAAATGTTGCTTGTGTTATAATGCATTATACTCTAAGGTATAACTATGAATAGGTAATTATTATAATGTATTATAACTGTAGTTATAATTATTTATAAGAAGTTATAATATATTATAAGGTGTATTATGAGACATTACTAATGCATTATAGTGCCTTTACAATGCATTATAAATATGGGCTTCAGAGAAGGTGTTACCAGTAATTGCTACAGTATATATTTACATGTTCTATGTGGTGAGGACAGTGTGTGTAATGAGCAAAAGTGAAATTCACCGTTAGGATTCAAATAAACTTGATTTGCATGTTTGTAAATGTTGTTGACTCTCCCCGTGGCTATGAGCTGCGACACATAATCATGTGGATTCATCGATGGACAGGTAAATATCTTTCTCTTTCTAATTGTTTTATTATTTCTGTGAACTTCAGCAGAGTAATCACTAACGCTTGTAGATAACACTTTGACAGGCCACTCGGAATAATGTTTCGACTAAAGCAGATTTTCTTGTGGGTGATCATATACTGCACTACATATCAGATGAGTATGTTGCTTTTAAATTATTTGCATTAAGTCTTGACAAGTGAGATGAATATGTTCTGTTTGGTGTACATTATAAAGCAAACAAAAAAATTCTACCAACCACATTTCCAATTTGACATTTAACAAATGACATTCTTTGACTAAAAATAAGGGGGTTCTTTAAAGATTTAGACCAGGGGTGTCCAGACTTTTTCGACTGGGGGCCAGATGCAAAAAAAAATAAGGTGTCACGGGCCACACTGTTGTAATAATCATAATTTAAAAAAAGAGGCTAGATGCCACTATTGCATCATCTTTATATTGTCTACTTAATATTATGCAAATTGTAATCACATTTCATGTTAATAAAGGATATTTCTCTTATCAATAATGCTTGTAATAGAACAGTGATACAGGGTCAGAAATTAAGAGGGGCTCGGTGCAAAAATGCCCCCAAAACAAGTGACAAAAAAAATGCCCTAAAGTGCTTTTCTATTTATACCATCTGATATAGTTCTTAAAATTCTACTTTAAGAGTAGCATTACACACTATCACATGAAATATGTTTTGTAATAAAGAATGAGACGGTGCATTTTTATTATGTTTAGAAAAAAAAATGCCCTTATAAAAATTTCCCCTGAAAATTATATCCATTGGGCAAGTATGAAAAAGTTCATTTCTGACCATGCAGTAATGTATCAAATATTATACTGGGTAAGAACTTGTTACTTTCAATTCCCTTAGATTTGGCGTTTTTATTTTTTGATGTCTATTCAGTGTCTATACACATAACAATAATTAGAATATGTTACATTTTCTAGCAATGATGTGATTCATGGAATTATTCTTTATTTA
The DNA here is from genome assembly GCF_019703515.2 of Myxocyprinus asiaticus. Lineage (NCBI taxonomy): Eukaryota > Metazoa > Chordata > Actinopteri > Cypriniformes > Catostomidae > Myxocyprinus > Myxocyprinus asiaticus. Next base: position 48,531,260 of record NC_059360.1, on the reverse strand, counting down.
TTAGTAATTAAATCATAGTTTCTGTTCTGGTGTAACTTGTGTTACAAATACAATTTTAATAGAGCTGTTCAGTCGTGATGTCAATTTGTAAGCGAACCCGGAAGTCTATATCGCCGTGGGTTCCCTCAGGAATTTCCTATGGTTTATTATAATGGGGTTTTTGAACCCAGAAAAACAGAACATTTTAGTTAATCTTTTACTGTGTATAACCTAAATAATATTCATGAGTTTTGCCACTTCGCATCCCCGTGAGAGCGGCGAAAGCATCAAAAGTACGTGCATGCGTGAGAATCTTGACATGAGAGGGTTGCCTTCTAGACACGACCGCACCTCATCCGTGGAAGTCTGGAGGATTCCAAACTCATGAAGCTGGTGGCAACTAAAGAGAACGCACTAGTGGAGACAAATGCATTGTGAAATGTGGCTGTATGTGATAGATACACCCAGTGTTCAGAATACTAAATTCATATAAATACTCAATAGTGGGCCAAATTATGTTCTATTTCCAAAATCACTCACGGGCCGCATCAGAGCAGTCGGCGGGCCGCATATGGCCCACGAGCCGTAGTTTGGACACTCCTGATACTGACTCCTTTAGATGTGCGCATCTAAATTTTGAGTTGTGTGTCATTTAAATGTACAGTATCTGTAACCTCATAATGATGTCTCTTTTGTGCAGGCTGTGCAAAAATAATAATAGTTGGTGATCATTTGAAAAATACAAATTTCCAGAATTGTACCGGCACTGTCATTCCAGGTAGATGTGAGATATATTATTGGGTGTGGGTACACTGTAGCCTATATTTACTTTCTGAATATATTTTCTCAGCTGACACATTGAGTTCCAAACTCATGAAGTTTATTCTGTTTTTTCCAGCTATGAAAATATGTCACCAAATTTCTGACACACTGATGGGGGATTTGTGCATAATCAACGTCAAACAAAACACAACTTCCCAAGGTACAACTTGAGTATTTTTTATTCACAGACCATCATTAAAATCAATCAAAGACTTTTAAAAAGTATTTTTTTCATCAAATGTAAAATGTTTAAATTGTCTCTCTGGTTTCCAGGATATTGTGAAATAACAGCTGTTAAAAAATACAGTTTCACCATAACAAAACACGATGGGAATTATGAAGTAATAATGACTGAGACAGTTACAGACATACAGATGTGGTTTTGGCCAGATGACGTAAAATGTCTACCATCACAAGTCCTGACTTCAGCAGGTTTGGGTCACACAATGAAATAACCAGTGTAACTGTACAAACACAAAAGATACACAGTGTTAAAGCATACATCAGCAAACAACAACTAATAGTCCAGGCCAAGTTTTTATACTTCATACTTTTAAACTTGTCCTGGTTCCTATCAGGGGCCGGATCGGGGTCCACGACAACAGTGAACACAACAATAAGTGTACCAAAATGCTATTGGAACGGCATAATACACTACCCCAAAATAATATTGTCAAAAGTATCAGTACTTCGGTACCAAGTTGGTACTGAAATGAAAAAGATGTCACTATACCAGTGTTTCTGCAGCACCGTTAATACTGCATGAGCATTAAATAAATAATCAATTTAATAATTAGCAATTTATTTATAAAGCACAAGTAAAAACAACACTGTGCTGTACAGCCACAATATAAAATACAAAGGACAATAACAAACAAGCAAAAATATTTTAAAACTTATTATATGCCAAACTAAAAAGGTACGTTTTTAATTTAGATTTAAAATCAGAGAAAGTGATTGCGGATTTAACAGATGGAGGCAAGCTATTCCAAAGCTTTGGACCCGACATCGCAAAGGCACGATCTCCTCTTTGTTTTAGCCTTGACCTGGGAACCGTCAAAATATTGTGATTAACGGACCGTAGACATCTAGTAGGCTTTTTTCTTGGTATTAGGTCTGTGAGGTATGATGGTGCCATTCCATTTAAGGATTTAAAACAAAAACTAATACTTTAAAATTAATTCTATTCCGGATGGGCAGCCAATGCAGAGACATTAAAATTGGAGTAATATGCTCTCGTTTCCATACACCACTTAAAAGTCTTGCAGCCGCATTTTGGACCATTTGGAGCCAAGCAATTGAGGATTGGTTTGTTCCTATATATAAGGAGTTACAGTAGTCAAGTCAAGATGAGATAAAAGCAAGAATGACTCTTTAAAAATCTCTAAAGGAGAGAAAAGGCTTGGCTTTAGCCAATATATCACAAGCAAGAAAATGTACTGAATACATTTTTTTTATTTTTTCTCCCAATTTTGAATGCCCAATTCCCAATGTGCTTTTAAGTCCTTGTGGTCGTGTAGTGATTCGCCTCAGTCTGGGTGGCGGAGAACGAATCCCAGTTGCCTCTGCGTCTGGGACCGTCAACCTGTGCATCTTATCACGTGGCTTGTTGAGCGCACTGCCACGGAGACATAACTTCACGCCATCCACCGTGGCAACCATGCTAAACTCACCACGTGCCCCACCGAGAATGCCCCACATTATAGCGACCACGAGGAGGTTACCCCATGTGACTCTACCCTCCCTAGCAACCGGGCCACTTTGGTTGCTTAGGAGACCTGGCTGGAGTCACTCAGCACACCCTGGGATTCAAACTAGCAAACTAGCGAACTCCAGGGGTGCTAGCCAGCGTATTTTACCACTGAGCTACCCAGGCCCCCTGAATACATTTTGTTAAATGCATGGTGTTGAAAAGTAATTGTTTATTTTTTCCTTTTCAAAAGTTTTAAAATGTTTTAAGAATTATGCATATAATTAGGAGTACTCCTATTTTAGTCGCTTCATACTGGCATGTAAACACTTTAATCGCATTTCTTTCTGACCAAAGTGCGCCTGCACCAGTGCTGCAGATGGATAATGTTACGCTCAAGCACAGGATCGAAAACACCATGAAAAAGAAAAAGCTGCACTTACTTTTCGGCTTCATGTGAAACGGCAGTTCCATGCACAGTTTTCCAGCAGTGGTGCTCCCCCAACTACAGCCTCACGGCAAAAGAAAACATATTTTCCCGAGCTGTGAATGTCCTTGCAGTCTGAATTGTTGGGGAGATATAAAAAGACCATATGTCTCAAAATAATGGGAAGAAAACACGTCTTTGAAATTAGTTTGTGCTCACGGGCAAAACACAAAAACATCCATTGCGTGTATTCCGATTCACACAAAAATGACTCTTAAGAACCGTTTCATTTTAGTACATCAAAACAGACAGAGCAACCAATGTATTCAGACAAACAAATGACTCTTATGAACTGATTCGTTTTAGCGATTCAGAACAGACAGAGCAACCAATGTAGTCCGACAAACAAATGACTCTTATGAACTGATTTGTTTTAGCGAATCAAAACAGACAGAGCAACCAATGTAGTCTGACAAACAAATGACTCTTATGAACCAATTAATTTTAGTACATCAAAACAGACAGAGCAACCAATTTAGTCCGACAAACAAATGACTCTTATGAACTGATTCTTTTAGTGAATCAAAACAGACAGTACATCCAATGTAGTCCAACAAACAAATGACTCTTATGAACTGATTCTTTTAGTGAATCAAAACAAAGCAACCAATGTAGTTTGACAAACAAATGACTCTTATGAACTGATTCTTTTTAGTGAATCAAAACAGACAAAGCAACCAATGTAGTCCGAAACAAATGACTCTTATGAACTGATTCTTTTTAGTGAATCAAAGCAGACAGCGCATCCAGTGTAGTCCGACAAACAAATGACTCTTATGAACTGATTCTTTTTAGTGAATCAAAACAGACAAAGCAACCAATGTAGTCCGAAACAAATGACTCTTATGAACTGATTCTTTTTAGTGAATCAAAGCAGACAGCGCATCCAGTGTAGTCCGACAAACAAATGACTCTTATGAACCGATTCTTTCTAGTGAATCAAAACAGACAGAGCAACTAATGTAGTCCGACAAACAAATGACTCTTATGAACTGATTCGTTTTAGCAAAACAAAACAGACAGAGCAACCAATGTAGTCCGAAAACAAATGACTCTTATGAACCAATTCTTTCTAGTGAATCAAAACAGACAGAGCAACTAATGTAGTCCGACAAACAAATGACTCTTATGAACTGATTCGTTTTAGCAAAACAAAACAGACAGAGCAACCAATGTAGTCCGACAAACAAATGACTCTTATGAACTGATTCTTTTTAGTGAATCAAAACAGACAGAGCAACCAATGTAGTCCGAAAACAAATGACTCTTATGAACCGATTCTTTCTAGTGAATCAAAACAGACAGAGCAACTAATGTAGTCCGACAAACAAATGACTCTTATGAACTGATTCGTTTTAGCAAAACAAAACAGACAGAGCAACCAATGTAGTCCGTAAACAAATAACTCTCATGAACCGATTCTTTCTAGTGAATCAAAACAGACAGAGCAACTAATGTAGTCCGACAAACAAATGACTCTTATGAACTGATTCGTTTTAGCAAAACAAAACAGACAGAGCAACCAATGTAGTCCGACAAACAAATGACTCTTATGAACTGATTCTTTTTAGTGAATCAAAACAGACAGAGCAACCAATGTAGTCTGACAAATTATTCTTATGAACCGATTCATTTTAGTACATCAAAACAGACAGAGCAACCAATGTAGCCGACAAACAAATGACTCTTATGAACTGATTCATTTTAGTGAATCAAAACAGACAGTGCAAACATTGTAGTTTAACAAACAAATTACTCTTATGAACTGATTCCTTATAGCGAATCATAACAGACAGAGCAACCAATGTAGTCCGACAAACAAATGACTCTTATGAACCGATTCATTTTAGTACATAAAATCAGACAGAGGAACCAATGTAGTCTGACAAACAAATGACTCATATGAACTGATTACTTTTAGCGAATCAAAACAGACAGAGCAACCAATGTAGTCTGACAAACAAATGACTCTTATGAACCGATTCCTTCTAGCGAATCATAACAGACAGAGCAACCAATGTAGTCTGACAAACAAATGACTCTTATGAACTGATTCCTTTTAGCGAATCAAAACAGACAGAGCAACCAATGTAGACCGACAAACAAATGAGTCTTATGAACCGATTCATTTTAGTACATCAAAACAGACAGAGCAACCAATGTAGTCTGACAAACAAATGACTCTTATGAACTGATTCAGTTTCTTTGTAATAAATATTCATTTATAAAAAAGATTAGAAAAATTAAAACATCACATTTGGCAAGTAGCTTGTAAACGAGATTGAAGTGGTTGGTCCAAATCATGTAAACATCTTAATCTAATTATTGCTTATACTCTGATTATTGCAATAGTCAAGAGTATTGGTGTACATGTAAACATAGCCATTGTTTACTCAGCCCTGTGTTGTTATAACTCTACATGACTTTCTTTTTCTGAACACAAAGGGAGAAATTATGAAAAAATGTCGTGCTCAGTGATGTCATACAGTGGCAGTTTATGGTGACCACCTCTTCAGGATTCAAAAGAATACAAAAGTATAATTCAGAAGTCTAATAATTTATTCTATGAGAGTCATGATTGTTATGAAAGCATACGATAAGATTTGGTGAAGATTTAGTGAAAAGACTGGTTCCGGAAACCATTACCGAACAGTTTGTGCAGTGTGGCAGGGCGTATTATTCTGCTGAAAGAGGCCACTGCCATCAGGAAATACCATTGCCATGAAGGGGTGTACCTGGACTGCAACAATGTATAGGTAAGTGGTATGTGTCAAATTGAAGTCCACATGAATGGCCGGACCCAGGGTTTCCCAGCAGAACATTGCCCAGAGCATCACACTCCCTCCACCAGCTTGTTGTCTTCCCACAGTGCATCCTGGTGCCATCACTTCCACAGGTAAATGGCGCACATGTACACGGCCATCCACGTGATGTGAAAGAAAACTGGACTCATCGGACCAGGCAACCTTCTTTCACTGCTCCAAGGTCCAGGTCCGACACTCGCGTGCCCAATGTAGGCACTTTCCACGGTGGACAGGGGTCATCATGGGCACTCTGACCGGTCTGGCCATAACAATTTGGCCCTTGTCAAAGTCGCTCAGGTCTTTACTTCACTCAGCACATTGACTACGAGAACTGATTGTTCGCTTACCATCTAATCAGCCCAGACCTTGACATGTGGCCTTTTTAGGAGATGATCAACGTTATTTGCTTCACCTGTGAATGGTCATAATATTTTGGCTCATCAGTGTACTATATATATATATATATATATACAGTATATATATATGAATATTGTCTCATCGGCTACCCACTGCCGCCTCAACTCACATGCATCTGAGGAGGCAATGGCCACAGGCTCACCAAAACTGGGCAGTTAAAGACTGAAAAAACATCACCTGGTCTGACAAATCTGGATTTCTGCTGAGGTACACAAATGGTCGGCCCACTGCAGCCTCAGTTTTCTGTTCTTGGCTGTCAGAAGTGGAACCCAGCGTGGTCTTCTGCTGTTGTAGCCCGTCCGCCTCAAGGTTCAACATGTTGTGTGTTCTGAGATGCTATTCTGCTCACAACAATTGCACAGAGGGGTTATCTGAGTTACCGTAGCCTTTCTGTCAGCTCGAACCAGTCTGGCCATTCTCCATTGACCTCTCTTATCAACAAGGCATTTTCGCCCACAGAACTGCCGCACTCTGGTTGTGTTTTGTTTTTGGCACCATTCTGAGTAAATTCTAGAGACTGTTGTATGTGAAAATCCCAGAAATACTCAAACCAGCCCGTCTGGCACCAACAATCATGCCACGGTCCAAATCACTGAGATCACATTTTTTCCCCATTCTGATGGTTGATGTGAACATTAACTGAAGCTCCTGAACCATATCTGCATGATTTTATACATTGCACCGCTACCACACGATTGGCTGATTAGATAATCTCATGAATATGTTGGTGTACAGGTGTTCCTCATGAAGTGAATAGTGAGTGTACTGTGCATGGCAGATCTTGATACAAGAACTGTGAGCACCCTTGCTGTAAATGAGTGTGATTTTCTTTATTTGACTGCCGTTCATAACATGTACTGTAACTACCATTTGACAATAGCCTTCTCCCCTGCAGTGTAGTTTACATTTCTGTCGCAGAGTGTCGCATATTATTCGGTTGGGCATCAGTCGTTATTTTAGAAAATGCAACTGAAACTTTGACATTTTACTTGAGTATGTAACTAATACTTAAATGTCCTTTTTTTCTCTCTGGACAAGTAACTTTTTTACTTGGACAAGTGAATGACCAATTAACTTGACCAAAGAAAAAGCACAAAACAATACTTAAGGAATAGGTTGAAAAGTAGATATAACTTTCGTAGCCATATCACCCAGCCCAAGTCTAAGCTAGTTTTAGAGGGGTTTTGGGCATTTGACAGCTGGTCAAACAATCTTAGGCTTAGTAGGGGTAGTTGACAAATCACTCTTCTAAAAACCCATTAGAAACCCATGGAGAATCTGGATTGGCCTACAGATTGACATCATGAATGAAGAAATAGCTGTAGGTTTTAGTTCAGTAATATGAGCTGTGTTACTGCATCCTCAACATACAGATTAAACAAATATCTCTATGGTTTATGAATCTTACTGTTGTATAAAGGTCCTAATAATGCTGATTGTGGGTTTCAGATAATTCCTGTACCAGTTGCCTCTGTGGTCAGAAAGGTATTGTAAATTATACAACACTTTTAAAATACAATCAACTGTTATTTTTAACTTTATTAAAATAAATTCATAAATAGTCTTTTGTTATCCTGTCAACTGTTTTGTTGTATTGACCTCCTCATTTATGATTTGATAATTATTTTGTATTGTGTGTTGTTATATTTTCTTGAGGTTGTTTGGAAATTCCTACTGTTGATCCTGGGAAGAGATGTGAAAACGCTACATATAACGCATCTGTGTGCAGCGGTAAATATGAATGTTACATTTCTTATTAAGTAACTACTAAAATATCCCTCTGGTGACATTGTCATGCAAGGTCCTCTCGGTGCAAACAGTTGGCCGCAATGGCTAAAAAACGTTGATCCTCGTTTATCTTTGAACTTTCCTCGTGTTAATTCAGAGACCACCAGAGACCAAATTTTAACATATAAATCTTCAGTCCAAATGTCCATTTCTAAACTACCCAAATAAATAAAATCCAACCCTCATTTATTGCTGTGTGTTGAAGGGAAAAATGGAAACATGTATGTTCTAATTGTAAATGGGAACAAAACAACATGTGTGAACTGCATTAATCAATCTAAGATGACATCCACTACTCCAGTGAAACCATCTCAGACAACATCCACTGCTGATAAAACATATGAAACATCCACTACTCCAGTGAAACCATCTCAGACAACATCCACTGCTACAGAGTCAACAACCAATGCAGAATATAAAGGGTTTCCAATTGATGAAACTCTCAATATAGCTATAAATAAAGATGACCCGAATCCCTCAAAAGCATCGTAAGTGTGCTATGCTGTAACCAGTGATTAAACAGTTGCTCGTTTTTAACAAACTCTTCTGCAGAATAGCATGTGATTTAAACCATTTTTCAGAGATGCCTTGGACAATCTGGAAAACCTGACATACTTGATGGAAAAAGAAAATAAAAGCAGTGTGGCGGCTGTCATTGGAGATGTTAAAGGTCTTGTGTTCAGACAAGACAAGAACAAAGAAACACAAGACATCAACATCTACTACTCATCAAATCAGGACTCTATGATTGTAAGGACTGAGAAACATTGAAACGATGTCACTGTGCAGTTTGATTTTTAATAAGTCATTAATCTTGATCTTTTACACAGGTTGGGAATAAATCTATCCAGGAGGTGAACTTTCCCTGGTCTGTGAAAATTTCCAAGGAGGCGTTTGATAAATCCCGTTTGGAAAACAATGGAAGTGCATTTGTTGGAGTTCTACGGTTCAAGAACATGGGAAACAATGTACTCTTACACATTTACACATTATACATTTCTTTGTTCGACATTATAAGCAATGTTAAAGGAATAGATTGTCCAAATAAAATGACAACTCTGTCATTATTCACTCACTCTTATGTCATTTCAATCCTGTATGCTGTTATTTAGTATGGGGAAAACAAAAGGAGAATGCCTCAAATGCAAAGAAATGTCTCCTTTTGTGAAAAAACAACAAATAATAACAGAACTTAAATTTTTGTGCGAACTATTCCCTTAACATATTTCTTGACCTGTCTTGTCATGTTTGAACTTGATTAATTATTCATTAAACTGTTTCTGATTAAGGATGGAAACCAAATGATTTTAAACAATGAGGTTTACGGTATAACGATGGGTGCCAATATCTCCAATCTTACCAACAACATTGAACTTTTCTTCAAACCATCAAAGAAACTGGTAATGAAGGTTTTGTTGAAAAGCATACATTTTTATAATGACCAGACACTGTGACAAAATAAAAAATAAAACATGTTCTTGCAGGATGGTAACGTATCCTGCAATTCCTGGAATGGGAGAGGTAAACACATTTACAGCTGCTTTCCACAATTCACTTAAATCCAATTTCTCTCTCTCACCATTCTTTTCTTGTCTTTGAAGGAAAACTGGAATGGACCAGATTTGGCTGTAACACCACAATGATCAACAAGGACACCATAAAGTGCTCATGTTCACATCTGACTTTCTTTGCAATACTTATGGTGAGAAGTCTTCTGATAGGACAGTTGTATTGGCAGCTCATTAGAGTCATTTATCATTACTGTATGTTGTTGATTCACTTAAAAGAACTGACTTAGAAGAGTAATTTGTACATGAACAGGACCTTAAGTGGTTGTGCTGTATCTTGTTGATTCACTAAAAAGAATTGGCTCAAAAGAGTAATTTGTTCAGCTATTGGACAACACTGGTGGCGCTGTATGTTGTTGATTCAATAAAAATAATTGACTGAATAGATTAATTTGTTCAGGTATTGGACAACACTGGCAGCGCTGTGTCTCCATGGATCGCCACCTTACCGAGGTGGAAGGGTTTGAGTGCCCCAGTGTCCCTGGGAGCTGTGTTGTCTTGAGCACTAGCTCCTGGTAGCCCCCCAGGTGAGCTAGCAGGTGAGTGCCTGGTTGCCTGGTGCCTGGACTTAGGCTACAGAAACTGGCTTTTGGTACATGGAATGTGACCCCACTGGTGTGGATGTAGCCGGAATTGGTGCGTTAGGTTAAGCGATACCTGCTAGATAAATTTGGCCCCACATCAATGCACAGTTTTAGCTCTGGAACCATACTCCTGGATAAGGGTTGGACTCTCTCCTTCTCTGGAGTCCCCCAGGGTGAGTGGCGCAAATTTGGAGTTTAGCCAAAGTTGTTTAGAAGACAAGAGGGTGGCATCAGTGTGACTTCGTGTTGCAGGGGGAAGGCTCTAGCTGTGGTCTGTGCTTATGCACCGAATCGCAGTTCAGAGTATCTGGCCTTCTTGGAGACCCAGAGTGGTGCCCTGGACCCCACCTGGGGAGTCCATAGTTTTGCTGGACAACTTCAATGCCCATGTTGGTGACGATGGAGAAATCTGGAGGTGAGTGATTGGGAGGAACAGCCTTCCCAATCTGAACCTGAGCAGTGTTTTGTTTTTGGACTTTTGTGCTAGTCATGAATTGGCCATAGCAAACACCATTTTAAACAAAAGGTTATTCATAAGTGTACTAGGTACCAGAGCACCTTAGTCCAAAGGTCAATGATCAACTTTATTGTTGTATCATCAGATCTGCAGCCATATGTTTTGGACATTCGAGTAAAGAGAGGAGCAGAGCTGCCAACTGATCACCACCTGCTGGTGAGTTGAATTAGATGGTGGGGGAGGCTGCCGGACAGACCTGGCAAAACTAAGTGAATTGTGAGGGTGAACTGGGAACGTCTGGTGGAGCCTTCTGTCCAGAAGATCTTTAACTACCATCTCTAAAGGAGCTTTTCCCACATCCCTAGGGGGGCTGAGGACATAGAGTCCGAATGGGCCCTGTTTAAAGCCTTCATCGTGGAAGCAGCTGCTTGGAGCTGTGGCTTGAATGTTGTTGGTGCCTGTCATGGCGGCAACCCAAGAATCCACTGGTGGACACCAGTAGTGAAGGAAGCTGTCAGGCTGAAGAAGGAGGCCTTTCAGAATTAGTTAGCCTGTGGGACTCCTGATTCAGCTGATAGGTACCGGTAGGCCAGAAGGAACGTGGCAGCGGTGGTTGCAGAAGCAAAAACTCGTTACACGGTTGTGTAAGAAGATTGGGGAGAACAAGAACTTTAGGTCGGCCTCAAAGAGGTTCTGGAAAACTGTCAGACGGCTTAGGCAGTGGAGGCAGGGCTTTGTCCAGACTGTAGTTTGCCAGGATGGTGAACTGCTAGCCTGGCGATGTATTCGGCAGTGGAAGGAGCACTTTGAGGAACTACTGAACCAGACTGACATGTCCTCTGTGGAGGAGGCAGGGACGTAGGACTTGGCCAATTTCTCTGGCTGAGGTCACAGCGGTAGTAAAAAAGCTCCAAAGTGGCAAGGCACCAGGAGTGGATGAGATTCGCCTTGAGATGCTGAAGCCCCTGGATGTTGTTGGGCTGTCATGGCTGACACACCTTTTAGCATTGCATGGAAGTCAGGGACAGTGCCTGGGGATTTGAAAACAGGTGTGGTGGTTCCCATTTTTAAAAAGGGGGACTGGAGGGTCTGTTATAATTATCGAGAGATCACACTTCTCAGCCTTTCTGGGAAAGCCTATCCCAGGGTGCTGTAAGGAAGACGCCGACAAATTGTCAAACCTCAGCTAGAGGAGGAGTAATGCTGATTCCGTCCTGGTCTTAGAACAGTAGATCAGCTCTTTACCTTGGAAAGGATCCTAGATGGGGCATGAGAGTTTGCTTATCCAGTCTACATGTGTTTTTTGGACTTGGAGATGGCTTATAGGCAGATATTCCATCACAGCACAGTAGTATTGACTTTATAAATTTATTTACTGATAAAATTGAAATCATCAGATACAAAATTGGAATTATGCAACCATCTGCAATAGCACCTCTGAAGACAGTGTATCATATTATTCCTCATGAGCAACAATCCTTTGCTGACATAGGACAGGAAGAGCTAAACAAACTTATCAAAACATCAAAATCAACAACATGTACGTTAGATTCAATACTGAACAAGCTTTTAAAAGAGGTGTTTCCTGTAATCTCAGAACCTCTTCTTAATAGTATTAACTCCTCATTATCCTTAGGGCATGTCCCAAGATAATTTAAGATAGCAGTTATTAAACCGCTTATCAAAAAACCACAGCTTGATCCTGGAGAGTTGGCTAATTATAGACCAATCTCAAATCTCCTATTTATTTTGAAACAGTTGCCTCCACGTCTAAGACTGTCAATCTGCGCATCTTATCATGTGGCTTGTTGAGTGCATTACCGCGGAGACTTAGCACGTGTGGAAGCTTTACGCTATTCTGTGTTGTGAAAAGTGCTATACAAATAAAAAGGACTTGACTTGACTTGACTAATGACCGTATCCCCCAGGGTGTCTTGTGGGAGATTCTAAGGGAGTATGGGGTACCAGGGCCGTAAATGCGTGCCATCCGGTCCCTGTATAACTGATGCGAGAGCTGTGTCTGCATTCTCAGCAGTAAGTCAAGCTTTTTCCCAATGGGTGCTGGACTCCGCCAAGGCTGTCCCTTGTCACATATCCTGATTGTGATACTCATGAAAAGGACTGCAAGGTGCAGCCGAGGAGTGTGTCCAGTTTGGGGGTCTCAGGGTTGCATCTCTGCTGTTTGTGGATGATGTTGTCCTGATGGTGTCATCAGGCTGTGACCTCCGGCATGCACTGCAGCACTGCGTTTGCGGCTGTGTGTGAAGTGGTTGGGATGAGAATAAGCACCTCCAAATCTGAAGCCATGGTTCTTTATCGGAAAAGGGTGGATTGTCCCCTCCAGGTAGGGAGTGAGCTGTTTCCCCAAGTGGAGGAGTTTAAGTAGCCATGGATGGATGTAGATGAATGGATGTAGATGGATGGATGGATGGATGCCTGCCTGCCTGCCTGCCTGCCAGCAGCCATATCACCCTGTAGCTCAAGACTGGTTGCCTACTGAAGCTAAGCAGGGCTGAGCCTGGCCAGTACCTGGATGGGAGCCCTCTTGGGAAAACTAAGGTTGCTGCTGGAAGAGGTATTAGGGAGTCCAGCAGGGGGTGCTCACCCTGCAGACTGTGTAGGTCCTAATGCCCCAGTATAGTGCTGGGGACACTATACTGTAAAAAAAGGCACTGTCTTTTGGATGAGACATTAAACCAAGGTCCAGACTCTCTGTGGTCATTAAAAATCCCAGGACACTTCTCGTAAAGAGTAGGGGTGTCCTGGCCATATTCTCCCCATTGGTCCTTATCAATCATGGCTTCCTAATAATCCCCATCCATTAATTGGCTCTATCACTCTACTCTCCTCTCCACCAATAGCTGGTGTGTGGTGAGTGTACTGGCATACTATGGCTGCTGTTGCACCATCCAGGTGGATGCTGCACACTGGTGGTGGTTGAGGAGAATACCCTGTTCACTGTGTAAAGTGCTTTGAGTGTAGTGTCAGAAAAGCGCTATATAAATGTAACGTTCATTCATTCATTCAAGTATCTTGGGGTCTTGTTAATGAGTGAGGGTAAACTAGAGCATGAGCTCGATATGTGGATCATTGCAGCAGCAGCAGTAATGCAGTCGTTGTACCGGACCAGGGTGGTGAAGAGGGAGCTGAGTCTGCGGGCGAAGCTTTCATATTACCACTCAATATACAGTATGTCCCCTCCCTCACCTATGGTCATGAGCTTTGGGTAGTGACAGAAATAATTAAATCACGGATACAAGCGGGCGAAATTAGCTTTCTTTGTAGGGTGGCTGGGTTCACCCTAAGAGATAGAGTGCAGAACTCAGACATCTGAGAGAGGCTCGGATAATAGAGCCGCTGCTCCTCTATGTTGAAAGGAGCCAGTTGAGGTGGTTTGGGCATCTGGTCAGGATTCCTCCTGGATTCCTTCCTAGGGAGGTGTTCTGGGCATGTCCAACTGGGAAAAGACCCCGGGGCAGACCTAGAACACGTAGGAGAGATTATAACTCTCGGCTGGCCTGGGAACGCCTTGGGATCCCCCAGGAAGAGCTAGAGGATGTGGCCGGGAAAAAGACGTATGGGCTGTCCTGCTGAGTCTGCTGCCACGGCAAACCGGACCTGGATGAGCGGAAGAAAATGGATGGATGGATGGCAGTGCTGTATGTTGTTGATTCACTAAATATAATTGACTCAGAAAACTCATTTGTTTCAGAATCAGAATACACTGGTTGTGTTATATGTTGTTGATTCACTAAAAAGAATTGACTCAAAGGAGTCATTTGTTTCAGAATCAGACTACACTGGTTGTGTTATATGTTGTTGATTCACTAAAAAGGTGAAGTCCACACAGTGGACTCAAGATGGTGCCAAGTATGGCTGCTGCGTTGCGAGCTCCGACACAACATGGCAGTGTTTTGTTTGTTTTGTTCACAATTCTTATGTTTTTTGTCTTGGATTTTGTCTGCCTTATTGTCTACGACAGACAAACACTTTTGGACATTGGTTCAGCAATTTCACACCATAAACTGGACTTCAAATTCCTCAATGCCGACCCGCTGTTTACAAACACGCAAGCGGAGCCCTTTGTCTGGGCTGCACGGCCGCAGCTACGCAGGAGGAAAAGGGGAAACAGAGCCGGCGTTCTCATCAGAGTAAGACGTCGCGCAAATCGACCCCCGCTACCCAGTATTCTACTGGCAAATGTTCGGTCTCTGGATAACAAGCTCTGTGAGCTGAAAGCGCAGATCTCTTTCCAACGATTGACGAGGGACGGCTGCATTATCTGCCTTACAGAAACTTGGATGTCTGAGGAGATTCCAGACTCAGCCATTGAACCTGCGGGGTTCTCCGTGCACCGAGCGGACAGAGCGAAAGACCTCTCAGGTAAAAGCAGAGGTGGTGGTGTATGTTTTATGATCAACAAATCCTGGTGTGATCAGAGGAACGTACATTCTATCAAGTCTTTCTGCACTCCTGATCTGGAATTTCTCATGCTTCTGTGTCGACCATTCTGGCTACCGAGGGAATTCACAGTGGTCATTATCACTGCTGTGTACATCCCCTCACAAGCCGACACAGACCGGGCACTCAAGGAACTGTATGGGAGTATAAGTGAGCAGGAAACCGCGCACCCTGAGGCCGCGTTCATTGTGACCGGGGACTTTAATAAAGCCAGTTTCAAATCAGTCGCACCAAAATACCACCAGCACATTAGTTTCACCGCACAAGGGGACCGGGTTTTGGACCATTGCTACTCTCCGTTCCGGGATGGCTACAAATCCCTCCCCCACCCACCATTTGGCAAATCAGACCACTCTTCCATTCTGCTTCTGCCCGCTTACAGGCAGAAACTGAAACAGGAAGCACCCACCCTCAGAACAATCCAGTGCTGATCGGAACAATCAGACTCTATGCTACAAGACTGTTTTGATCACAAGGACTGGGAGATGTTCTGGTCCGCCTCTGATGACGACATCGAGGTTTACGCTGATAGTGTAATATGTTTCATCAAAAAGTGCGTGGAGGACGTTGTTCCGACCAGAACAACACGGATCTATCCGAACCAGAAGCCATGGATAAATAGCGATGTTCGCACGGCACTTAATGTGCGGACCTCCGCTTTTAATTCCGTTATACCCTATCAGAACAGCAAAACGCCAGTACAGGAACAAGATTGAAGGACAGTTTAACACCACCAACTCTAGAAGCATGTGGCAGAGAATTAACATCATCATGGACTTTAAAGGGAATAAAAACTCCGTCATGAACACTGCTGCCTCTCTCCAGGATGAGCTAAATAGTTTTTATGCTCATTTTGAGGGAAATAACACCGCCCTCGCAGAGAGCGCTCTCGTGGCCGAAGTTACAGAGGTTAGTTCACTCTCCGTCTCTGTAGCAGATGTAACCCGATCCTTCCGACGGGTGAATATCCGCAAAGCCGCGGGCCCAGACGGCATTCCGGGCCACGTCATCAGAGCGTGCGCGAACCAGCTGGCTGGTGTTTTTACAGACATTTTCAACCTTTCCCTCTCTTTGTCTGTAGTCCCCACATGCTTTAAAACATCCACCATTGTGCCTGTTCCAAAGCAATCGAAAATAACTTGCTTAAATGACTGGCATCCTGTTGCTCTGACCCCCATCATCAGCAAATGCTTTGAGAGACTAATCAGAGATTACATCTGCTCTGTGCTGCCTCTCTCTCTTGACCCATTGCAGTTTGCTTACCACAACAACCACTCCACTGATGATGCCATTGCATCTACAATACACACTGCTCTCTCCCACCTGGAAAAAAGAACACTTGTGTGAGAATGTTGTTTGTAGACTACAGCTCAGCATTCATAATAATAATTTAATTCAACACCATAGTGCCCTCCAAGCTAGATGAGAAACTCCGGGCTCTGGGCTTAAACAGCTCACTGTGCAGCTGAATCCTGGACTTCCTGTCAAGCAGATGCCAGGTGGTTAGAATAGGCAGCAACATCTCCTCATCACTGACCCTCAACTCTGGAGCCCCACAGGGCTGTGTTCTCAGCCCACTCCTGTATTCCCTGTACACACATGACTGAGTGGCAACACATAACTCCAATGCCATCATTAAGTTTGCTGATGACACGACGGTGGTAGGTCTGATCACTGACAATGATGAAACAGCCTACAGAGAGGAGGTGCACACTCTGACACACTGGTGTCAGGAGCACAACCTCTCCCTCAACGTCAGTAAGACAAAGGAGCTTGTGGTGGACTTCAGAAGAAAAGACAGAGAACACAGTCCCATCACCATCAATGGAGCACCAGTGGAGAGAGTCAGCAGCTTCAAGTTCCTGGGTGTCCACATCACTGAGGAGCTCACATAGTCCATCCGCACTGAAGTCGTTGTGAAGAAGGCTCATCAGCGCCTCTTCTTCCTGAGACGGCTGAGGAAGTTTGGAATGAACCACCACATCCTCACACGGTTCTATACCTGCACTGTAGAGAGCATCCTGACTGGCTGCATCTCCGCCTGGTACGGCAATAGCACAGCCCACAACTGCAAAGCCCTGCAAAGTGAGGTGCGAACTGCCAGACACATCATCGGAGGTGAGCTTCCCTCCCTCCAGGACATATATACCAGGCGGTGTGTGAAAAAAGCTCGGAGGATCATCAGAGACTCCAGCCACCCGAGCCATGGGCTGTTCTCACTGCTACCATCAGGTAGGCAATATCGCAGCATCAGGACCCACACCAGCCGACTCCATGATAGCTTCTTCCCCCAAGCAATCAGACTTTTGAACTCTTGATCTCCCACGATCAAAATACATCAGCACTGCACTTTATTACTCTCACTCTTATATCTCACACCGGACTGTCATAAATTATATTATTATTATATATATTCTCTCTTAACAGCTTACTATCAACCGACAGCCTGAATGTCAATACAGTACAATACAGCCTACTGTACATTCTATATATACTACTATATATACTTTTTTTAAATTTATTTTTTATTGTATAATGTGTATCTATACTGTGCGTATTGTATATTGTACAGTGTGTAATTATGTGTATATTAGACTTTAAATTGTGTTGTGTTAATTTGATGTTATTGTAAATTGGTATATGTCTCATCACTGTCACGACTGCTATATTGATCGGAACTGCACCCAAGAATTTCACACACCATTGCACTTGTGTATATGACTGTGTGACAATAAATGTGATTTGATTTGATTTTGAAAAGAACTGACTCAAAGGAGTCATTTGTTTCAGAATCAGACTACACTGATTGTGTTATATGTTGTTGATTCACTAAAAAGAATTGACTAAAAAGACTCATTTGTTTCAGAATCAAACTACACTGTCTGTGCTGTATGATGTTGATTCACTAAAAAGAACTTACTCAAAAGAGTCATTTGTTCAGGAATCAGACAACTTTTGTGCTGCTTTTTGTTGATTCACTAAAAAGAATTGACTCAAAAGAGTAATTTGTTTCAGAATCAGACTACACTGGTTGTGCTATATGTTGTTGATTCACTAAAAATATCTGACTCAAAAGAGTCATTTGTTCAAGAATTGGACAACAATGTTTGTGCTGTGTGTTGATGATTCCTGCTCCACCAAAACAAATGTGAAGTATAACATGATGAAATATAATTGATAACTTTCCAAACATTATCAGTGGAAGGCAATCTGAAAAGGGTGAAGAATTCTTGCTAACAAACAACATGTGGCTTTAAATATCATCCAACTAATCAAAGTGTCTCCTTGATTCCTTCAGTCTTTGCCAGACTCAAACCTCACAGCACCACATGTGGAGTCTTTGACCTTCATCACCAATATCGGCTGTGGCTTATCCATGTTCTTCCTGGGCATGGGCCTGTTCATGCATTTCCTGTTACGGTACAGTATACGTTTTGAAGTGCAACACATAATCTTACTAATAAAATCCCATAGACTTACATTGAAGAATGGACTCAGGAGTGGGCAAACACCACTCACATTTTCTTTAGAAAAACATAAATCAAGTCTTTAAAGTTAGAGTTTCATAAAGGTGACCAAAAGTGTTTCTTTATTTTCATAGGAAGGCCAAATCAAATCAGGCCACAAAGATATTGATCAATATGTTTGTGGCTTTGTTTCTACTGAATTTATCATTTTTGTGCAATGAGAGTATCGCCAACACTCAAGACAACTCTGCATGCATCGTCATCGCACTGATCATGCATTACTCGATGTTATCAACATTCACCTGGTTCTTCATTCAAGCCCTTCACATGTACTTATGGCTCATCAGACAGAACGTCACCACCAAAAACTACATGAGAAAAATCAACGTGGCAGGATGGGGTGAGATATAGTCCAGTTAGTCAAATTATTTACATGGACCACAGTCACTGCAAACACTGACATGTTCACCATTTACTTACTTTGCGTCAGCCACTAAGAACACATTAGCAATAGCCAAGCAGCCACCTGGAAACACCCTAACGACCACGTAGAACACCTTTGCAACTTACTAGCAACAACCTCAACTATGACGTTTCAAAACGTCATGGTTACTGGTGTAACCTCTGTTCCCTGATGGAGGGAACGAGACATTGGTGTCGATGTAGTGACACTAGGGGTCACTCTTGGGAGCCCGAGACACCTCTGGTCTTTGATAAAAGGCCAATGAAAATTGGTGAGTAGTACACTATATTGCCAGAAGTATTCACTCACCCATCCAAATAATTGAATTCAGGTGTTCCAATCACTTCCATGGCCACAGGTGTATAAAATGAAGCACCTAGACATGCAGACTGCTTCTACAAACATTTGTGAAAGAATGGGCCGCTCTCAGGGGTTCAGTGAATTCCAGCGTGGTACTGTAATAGGATGCCACCTGTGCAACAAGTCCAGTCGTGAAATTTCCTCGCTACTAAATATTCCACAGTCAACTGTCAGTGGTATTATAACAAAGTGGAAGCGATTGGGAATGACAGCAACTCAGCCACGAAGTGGTAGACCACATAAAGCGGATGCTGAGGCGCATAGTGCGCAGAGGTCGCCAACTTTCTGCAGAGTCAATCGCTACAGACCTCTAAAGTTCAATGCTCAAGAACAGTGCGTAGAGAGCTTCATGGAATGGGTTTCCATGGCCGAGCAGCTGCATCCAAGCCATACATCATCAAGTGCAATGCAAAGCGTCGGATGCAGTGGTGTAAAGCACGCTGCCACTGGATTCTAGAGCAGTGGAGACGCATTCTCTGGAGTGATGAATCACGCTTCTCCATCTGGCAATCTGATGGACGAGTCTGGGTTTGGCGGTTGCCAGGAGAACGGTACTTGTCTGACTGCATTGTGCCAACTGTGAAGTTTGGTGGAGGAGGGATTATGGTGTGGGGTTGTTTTTCAGGAGCTGGGCTTGGCCCCTTAGTTCCAGTGAAAGGAATTCTGAATGTTCCAGATTTTGGACAATTCCATGCTCCCAACTTTGTGGGAACAGTTTGGGGATGGCCCCTTCCTGTTCCAACATGACTGCGCACCAGTGCACAAAGCAAGGTCCATAAAGACATGGATGAGCGAGTTTGGTGTGGAAGAACTTGACTGGCCTGCACAGAGTCCTGACCTCAACCCGATAGAGCACCTTTGGGATGAATTTGAGCGAAGACCGTGAGCCAGGCCTTCTCGTCCAACATCAGTGTCTGACCTCACAAATGTGCTTCTGGAAGAATGGTCAAAAATTCCCATAAACACACTCCTAAACCTTGTGGAAAGCCTTCCCAGAATAGTTGAAGCTGTTATAGCTGCAAAGGGTGGGCCGACGTCATATTAAACCCTATGAATTAAGAATGGGATGTCACTTAAGTTCATATGCGTCTAAAGGCAGGTGAGCGAATACTTTTGGCAATATAGTGTATTTGCATGCCACTCCCCCAAACATACAGGTATAAAAGGAGCTGGTATGCAACCACTCATTCAGGTTTTATGCTGAGGAGCCGATATAAGGTCCGGCCATTTCAGCGGGTAGTTCAGCGTTGTGGCAGGAGGGACCAACGTCTCATTCCCTCCATCAGGGAACGGAGGTTACACCAGTAACCATGACGTTCCCCATCTGTCACTCACTCGACGTTGGTGTCGATGTAGTGACACTAGGGGTCCCTATACAAAACGCCACAAGGCTGAACTGTGTTACATGAACTGGAGGTGTGTGGTGGGCAGACTTGCTGTGTGCCTCATAGCCAGCACACCAGGTCGACACGTAACCTCCCCCAACACAGTTATGAGTGTCGAACGGCCCTTTTTGGGGACAAGTCGACTACCTAGAGATAGAGACAGGCTTAACCCAGTCGTGGCCTCTTCCCCTTCTCTTTTTCCACTCCCTAAAAAAGAAGGGGGATTATCCGACTGGGCTGCCAGGTCTAGTCGGGGGGTGTCCCTCCCAAGGGGAGGACACCGCGGAGACCACACCTCGCCCCAAGAGAGGGGGGATATTTAAGTGGAAGAATATATCACATGGTCTTTCCAACCATGTGGAGAGCCTTCAAGGTAGATCCTGCCCAATGGGGGAGGAGTTACTACAACATGGAGACTGGGGCAGAGGGGCTCTGCCCAAGGAAGACGCAGTTTGCCAGCAGGGAAATGAATTAGTGGAAGATATAGATCGCATGGGGTTAGCCTTACAGGGAACCGCCACATGCGGAGCACCTACCCCAGAACCGGACTCTTAGTTAGCGCGTGTACTGGGCCGGCAGCGAGTCTCTCCGAAAACTCGACTGCCACAGGGCTCAGAGGAAGTCAACCAGGGAACAACTCTTGTGAACACTACTGGGAATTAACGGCGCACGTCTTCAGCTCAAAAGGAGGTGGAAGGTGCTATGTGCAAGTGATACACCCGGCTGGCTATCCCGGGCTTATCTGCTTGTTGCGTGCCACTACCTGGGATGAAACCGGTTCCATATGGAGGTTGTAGAACCTTGCAAAGGTGTTGGGTGTTGCCCAGCCCGCTGCTCTGCAAATGTCTGTTAGAGAGGCACCTCTGGCCAGGGCCCAAGAAGCCGCTACACCACGGGTAGAATGGGCTCGTAGCCCTACCGGAGGCGGCATGTTTTGGGCGAGATATGCCATAGTTATGGCGTCAATGAGCCAGTGGGCGATCCTCTGCTTGGAGACAGCACTTCCTTTCCGCTGTGCACCAAAGCAGACAAAGAGCTGCTCAGAGAATCTAAAGTTCTGTGTGCGATCCAAATAGATGCGTAAAGCACGCACCGGATACAGCAATGACAGGGCTGGGTCCGCCTCCTCCTGGGGCAGTGCTTGCAGGTTCACCACCTGGTTCCTAAAAGGAGTGGTGGGAACCTTGGGCACATAGCCCGGTCGGGGTCTCAGGATCACGTGAGAATAGTCCGGACCGAACTCCAGGCACGTTTCACTGACAGAGAATGCTTGCAGGTCACCTACCCTCTTGATGGAAGTGAGCACAGTCAGGAGGGCAGTCTTCAAGGAGAGTGCCTTAAGCTTGGCTGACTGCAAAGCTCAAAGGGGGCTCTCTGTAGACCCTGAAAAACTACAGAGGTCCAATGAGGGAACGAGGCACGGCCTGGAGGGATTCAGCCTCCTGGTGCCTCTTAGGAACCTGATGATCAGATCATGCTTCCGTAAGGACTTACCATCGACTGCGTCGTGGTGTGCTGCTATGGCAGCAATGTACACCTTCAAGGTGGTAGGGGACAGCCTCCCTTCCAACCTCTCTTGCAGGAAGGAAAGCACTGATCTGACTGCGCATCTCTGGGGGTCTTCCCAATGGGAAGAACACCACTTAGCGAACAGACGCCACTTAAAGGCATACAGCGCCTCGTAGAGGGAGCCCTAACCTGAGTGAACGTGTCTACCATCGCAGGTGGGAGATAACTTAGGTCTTCTGCGTCCCGTCCAGGGGCCAGACATGGAGATTCCACGGTGCCCCTTCCCTAGCAGCATTTTCGTCTTTCACCAAGGTGAAGTGGACACCGCTGAACCTGGGCGGATGCCCGGCGAAGTGAATCGCGCAGCCGAGTCGGAGGGTCCGGACCAGCCCTCGTGACAGACTGGAAGGCGCAAGCAATGCGTCCAAGTTCCGCGCAAGGGGGACCAAAGGGACACGTCATCGGATGTACCGGCAGGTGGGCCTCGCGGCGGGGTGGAGCTCGAGGTGCCACACCACGTCGTGCTAAGTCTGAGGACATCGAAGCACTTACCTGGCTCCTTGTGACCACCCCTGGAACAGCCTGGGACGGGAGAGGAAGAGGCCTGTCCTCGTGACCCGTGGAGACTGTCACATCGGGGGCGGATTTGTGCCACATCTGGGTGCTCAGGACGGGAGACCGGCGCTGGAGCGCCAACCTGCCAAATGGAGTGGTGGATGGTGGTCGTGATGCCAGCCGTACACACCGGATACGTGACCCAGGGAACAAGGAAACCACTCTTGCTGAGCTCTTGAGTACTGCAGCCACTTGGGCATGCAGCGCAATTAAATGCAAAAGGTAACAAAAAGATGAAGATCTGCTTACCAGCTCCAGAGCAGCGGGTTTCGTTGTCCCTGGGTCGCCCTTCTCAAGGGCGCTTTGAAGCCTTTCATGGGTTCTGGACGGCCGTGAGACGGGTGGCGTCTGCTTCCTGCGGTGGGCTCCACGCCGGGGCCAGGCCGAAGGGGCGGGCTGCGGCGGAGCCGGTGCAGTCACCGCAGGGGGACGCCCTTGGCGATGAGTAGATGGGGTGCAGGATCATGAGCCGCGCCGGGGCAGGATATGCCGGCTAGCATCCATCTACTGCTCTACGATCGAGAACTGCTGGGCAAAGTCCTCGACGGTGTTGCCAAATAGGCCCGCCTGGGAAATGGGGGCAGCAAGGAATTGTGTCTTGTCGGCCTCACCTATCTCGACCAGGTTGAGCCAAAGTTGGCGCTCCTGGACCACTAGTGTGGCCATTGTCCACCCAAGAGACCGCGCCGTGACCTCCGTCGCTCGGAGAGCGAGGTCGGTCGCCAAGCGCAGTTCCTGCATCAATCCCGGGGCAGAACTACCCTCATGCAGTTTCTTTAGCGCCTTGGCGGACTTGCAGGAGAGCCATGGCGTGCAGGGCGGAGGCGGCTTGTCCAGCGGCGCCGTAGGCTTTGACCGTCAGAGACGACGTAAACCTACAGGCCTTGGACGGGGGCTTTGGGCACCCACGCCAGGTGGCGGCGCTCTGCGGGCATAGGTGCACCGCGAGCGCCTTTATCCACTGGGGGATTGCCGAATAACCCTTGGCCGCCCCACCATCGAGGGTAGTGAGAGCGGGGAAGCTGAAAAGATCGGGACCGGGCAGTAAAAAGTGCCTCCCGCGACCTTGTCAGCTCTTCATGCACTTCCGGGAAGAAAGGAACGGGGCGGGGCATGGCTTTGAGCGGTGCCGCAAGCCCAGGAACCAATCACCGAGCCGCGAGGGTTCAGGGAAGAGCGGTGAAATCCACTCTAACCGACACTCGCGGCTGCCCGGGAAAGCATGTCGTCATCTCCGTGTCAGCCTGTGACTGGGCGATCGACCCCGAAGGGAGGAGCCCAGCTGAGGCTTCCGACTGGACGAGCCCGCTCTCCGATGCTGCGCTCGAGAGCTCATCACTTTCGTGGGCTCCGAATAAGAGGTCGAACTCGCCGTGAGACGAGCCGGCGGACTCACCCGGAAGCCCGATCGGGGCAGACGAGCGTGCTGGGGAATGGGAGGTCCGCGGGGGGATACCCGGCGGAGGCGGTCGCATTGGGGTCCCCAAATTGCCCCCAGTGCTAGCCGCGCTGGCCTCAAACCCGTGGGTAAAAGGACCGAGGCGGGAGCCTCTGGGGTGGCTCGCTTTCTTATGAAGGCGAGCCGTGACCGCAACGTTGCCATGGACATATTCTCACAATGAGAACATGACCATCCACGAACGCTGTCTCCGCATGAGCAGAGCCCAGACACGAAAGACAGTGATCGTGACCGTTAGAAGGTGAGAGATAACGAACACAACCAGGAATAACACACAATCAGAAAAGCATCTTTAAAAAGATGCGTCTTTAAAAAGACGTTCCGTGTGTGCGCTCTTTTAGAGAAATATATACTCTTTTAGAGGGGAAAAATGCTCTTTCAGAAAATATACTCTCTAGTTTTTCTGCCGAAGCGCCCAGGGGCGTTCTCTGCAATGCACCAGTGCAGAGGAGGGAGAAGCCGCTGAAATGCGCCGTCAGATCCAGCAGAGGTGAATGAACAGTAGTATTCAGCTCAGTGAGCATGACCGTTCGGCTCCGAAGAGAAAATCTGAATGAGTGGTTGCATACCAGCTGCTTTTATACCCGTATGTTCGGGGGAGTGGCATGCAAATACCACTCGCCAATTTTCATTGGCCTTTTATCAAAGACCAGAGGTGTATCGGGCTCCCAAGAGTGACCCCAAGTGTCACTACATCGACACCAACGTCGAGTGAGTGACAGATAGGGAACTGCCTCTTATCTCAGCGCAATGTCTAAACTCAGTTTGTGCATTTGCAGTTTTCACCAGCAGGTGGTAATAAAGATCATGTCCAAATTATGAAAGGACAGAACATCAAATAATGTCCTTGACGATCGCTGTTGAAGCCGTTTGTTGAAACAAAAAATTATGAGATTTGTGTTAAACTTTCTAGAGATTATTATCAATATTTTTATTGTTGTGTTTCTATGAATTATTATTCTTGTATATTTACAATTGTATTTATGATTTAATTTTGACTAATATTTTTAAACCTGTTGTTGTAAAATTATCACTGTCACTGCAAAAGGGGCCGGTGGAAGAAGGAGAGAGTAAAATGTTTGGATTTAGTATGATTTTTTTTTACCACTTCGTTATTTTGATTATATTTTCATTTTGTTTGAAGTTTAATTAGAATTTAGAAATATTTTTGGTTGAATTTTTTGTGTTGCAATAACTGAATTTAATATTTTAAAATCCAAATCGACCGGTAGAAGTGAAGAGCACACCGATACAATCACTGTTAATACTAGCCATGATTTGTGTCAGTAGATGAAAATGTTTAATAACAATTACTTAATTTAACGGAGCATACATCCAAATTCTGACGAGAATCACATTTTCCATGCGTATAAAAGGAGAGTGTCGCTGTCATAGAAATATGCTTGACATTAATCAAGGACACATTTAATGCAGAAAAGAACATAATTTTCAATTCCTATAATTCATTGCATACAGTCCATTTACACTAACAACTTCTTATTAATGTGCTGTCTTTGTTTATATCATTGGTGCTTGATGGAATGGACTACAGGAATATAATAGGACGCAGACACTGGAAAACTGAACTAGAACCTCAGAATAGAGGTCTTCACGGGTCCAAACATTTGTGCCTGAACACAAAGAGACCTGGAAATGTACTACCCGGACGTGTCTATTATTTGAAAGCTGGGACCCGGACCCGGCCGGGAGACACAGACCCGATCGACACCGATTTCACAGCTGATTGCTATTAACAAGTTAATTTACAAAACTTTGTGTCTTACCTAATGTAACGTTAGTAGCCTTCTCCCCTGTGCCTGGCCATGAAGCATATAATCCATCCTCCTTGCCAAGAAAGTTGGTAAAATACATCCAGGTTTTCTGTGATTCCTCTATTGCTTATTGAAACAGCATAGCTAATCCACTCATTATTTCAGCTTCAAAAGTCCACTTGCTGTCACAGTGACGGATGACAAACGCGACTTGTTTAGAATCAGCTTTGCAGTTTTTTTGTATCTTGCATAAGGTAACTTCGACTGTTTGCCCTTTTGAACTAAACTCAGCAAAAAAAGAAACAACTTCTCACTTTCAACTGCTTTTATTTTCAGCAAACTTAACATGTGTAAATATTTGTATGAACATAAAAATATTCAACAACTAAGACATAAACTGAACAAGTTTCACAGACATGTGACTAACAGAAATGGAATAATGTGTCCCTGAACAATGAGGGGGTCAAAATCAAAAGTAACAGTCAGTATCTGGTGTGGCCACCAGCTGCATTAAGTACTGCAGTGCATCTCCTCCTCATGGAGTGCACCAGATTTGCCAGTTCTTGCTGTGAGATGTTACCCCACTCTTCCACCAAGGCACTTGCAAGTTCCCGGGCATTTCTGGGGGGAATGGCCCTAGCCCTCACCCTCCGATCCAACATGTCAAAGATGTGCTCAATGGGATTGAGATCTGGGCTCTTCGCTGGCCATGGCAGAACACTGACATTCCTGTCTTGCAGGAAATCATGGACAGAACGAGCAGTATGGCTGGTGGCATTGTCATGCTGGAGGGTCATGTCAGGATGAGCCTGCAGGAAGGGTACCACATGAGGGAGGAGGATGTCTTCCCTGTGACGCACAGTGTTGAGATTGCCTCCAATGACAACAAGCTCAGTCTGATGATGTTGTGACACACTGCACCAGACCA
The DNA here is from genome assembly GCF_019703515.2 of Myxocyprinus asiaticus. Lineage (NCBI taxonomy): Eukaryota > Metazoa > Chordata > Actinopteri > Cypriniformes > Catostomidae > Myxocyprinus > Myxocyprinus asiaticus. The sequence goes on along the minus strand of NC_059360.1, from coordinate 48,504,245 downwards.
TGACGGACTCTCCATCTCCAAATTGATCCTGCTCCAGAGTACAGGCCTTGGTGTAACGCTCATTCCTTCGACAATAAACTCGAGTCCGATCATCACCCCTGGTGAAACAAAACCGTGACTCCTCAGTGAAGAGCACTTTTTGCCAGTCCTGTCTGGTCCAGCGAAGGTGGGTTTGTGCCCATAGGCGATGTTGTTGCCGGTGATGTCTGGTAAAGACCTGCCTTACAACAGGCCTACAAGCCCTCAGTCCAGCCTCTCTCAGTCTGTTGCGGACAGTCTGAGTACTGATGGAGGGATTGTGCATTCCTGGTGTAACTCAGGCAGTTGTTGTTGCCATCCTGTACCTGTCCCGCAGGTGTGATATTCGGATGTACCGATCCTGTGCAGGTGGTCTGCCACTGTGAGGATGATCAGCTGTCCTTCCTGTCTCCCTGTAGCACTGTTTTAGGCGTCTCACAGTATGGACATTGCAGTTTATTGCCCTGGCCACATCTGCAGTCCTCATGCCTCCATGCAGCATGCCTAAGGCACGTTCACGCAGATGAGCAGGAACCCTGGGCATCTTTCTTTTGGTGTTTTTCAGAGTCAGTAGAAAGGTCTCTTTAGTGTCCTAAGTTTTTATAACTGTGACCTTAATTGCCTACCGTCTGTAAGCTGTTAGTGTCTTAACGACTTTTCCACAGGTGCATGTTCATTAATTGTTTATGGTTCATTGAACAAGCATGGAAAACATTGTTTAAACCCTTTACAATAAAGATCTTTAAAGTTATTTGGATTTTTACAAAATTAGCTTTAAAATACAGTGTCCTGAAAAAGGGACGTTTCTTGTTTTACTGAGTTTATAATAACGATTGCTCGTTCATTGCCAGCTCGTTGTGGCTCCACTCCATTTTTCATCTTATTTCCCGGCCCACACTTTCTCATCCTAATTTTACAATGTTGCAAGTTACAACACACACACACACAGCACCATCATCATCACCACTGTCTGATCATGGCCAGGTCTTCTCGGATCGACATGGGTATTACACATAATGTTAAACAGACCCGGGACCCACAGCAATAGAAAGGGACCCGACCCGGACCTGGCTGACCATATAAAATGTGGATCCAAACCCGTACGGGTCCCGGGTCAGGTCTCGGGTCCTTGGGTTAGGGTGGACCCGTGAAGACCTCTACCTCAGAAATAAATTGCACTCGACCCAGCCCATTTGCGCTTTGTGCATGCAATTTTGCCAAACCCACTTGCTCCTAGACTTAGTGCATGATTGCAGGAAAACACCAAAACTTCAGAGCCATTCCCATTGACTTTGCACTTATGACTTAAGGCATTGCCCTGCACGTAATGCTTACATTCTTAAAATAGGGCCCAAGGACTTTAGAAAATGTAGAATTCAAACTAACCTTCAAACTGTTTTTATAGTAAGACCCTACTAGAAAAGTAAAGTTTAAAGTCCAACTTGATTTTCTATTTGTTTCATACTATAAATATCCTCAGGTTTTCCATTTTGCCCTCAATAAGGTGCATGCTTAATGATTTGACCTCAAATTAGAGGATCTGTATGGTCTCCAAAAACTGAATTTGTCTCCATTTGTTTTCAGCGTGTCCAGCTCCTATCGTCGTGATCATTGTTTCTATGGGAGAGTATAAAACAGTGATTATACAATCAACAGCAAAAACCACACGAATGTAAGTTGTGTTTGAATGTCACAAATGCACAACTGAAGGAAAATCAAACTTGAACTTTAAACATTCTCCTCTCTTTTCTAATTACAGGTGCTGGATTACAAATCCTTACGTTCACTACATTGTGAATATCGGCTACTATGCCTTGGTTTTCATTTTCACGACAGGAATCTTCATCATGATGGTCACAAAGATTATCCAATCCAGAAACATTAATGTTGGTGATGTGAAGAAAACCACGTTTAAGAAACAGCTAACGATGATTTTGAGTCTGTTCTTCCTGTTCGGCTTGACGTGGGGAATCGCATTCTTCAGTTTTGGACCGATGGTCATTCCGTCATATTATATCTTCACTGTGTTGAACTCATTTCAAGGTATGAAATATCACATATTAAATACCATTATGCATCATTTTTTGCTCAAGAGTAGTCATGAAATGTTATTTCTTTAAAATATCAACAAACTATTTGATGTTAAAATTAAAGAATATTTGCACAGCAAAAATAATTTTCTAAAAATAATTATCTCAGTATTTTTGTCTTGTTTTCCAGTAAACAAATATACACATCCTTAAAACAAGGTTTACTTGAGAAGCAAAATTATTTTCAGATATTAAGATTATTTTTCAGAGAATATACATTAATTTTTCTTACCATATTGGCAAATTATTATTATTATTATTATTATTATTATTATTTATTATTTTGTTTATTTTTTATTTTATTTTTTTGTCTGAAGCATAAATGTAACCAAATCTAGTGAGGTTTATGCTTAAAACAAGAAATTTCTGACAGAGGAACACCTCTCAAAGCTGCCCAAGATGTCGCAACCATTTGTGTGGATCAGCTATGGACAGGAAAGGGCAGACCATAACCCCCAGAGGCATATGCCTCTGCTATGGTCTGTACAATCCATTTTGGAAACCTTTGAGCTGTAAGAGCACAGCCGTTTGTTCTGCCATTACAAACAAACAGTTGATCAGCATTTCGAATGGATGATGTTGTGTTCACATATTGCCATAAGGCCCTCACTGGCCATACCAGATTAGATTCCATTTCTCCCTCTTGTTCAGGGGGGTGGAATTCTGAAATCACAATTTGTAGACTTACATTAAATGGTGTGACCACTGTAGGCCAGAGAGCTGTGTTTGTTTGAAGTATAACTTTGGAATCCTCTGGTCGCCATTGCAGGAAATCTGGGCTAATGGAAAGGGCACAGAGTGTTGCAGACAAAAGAAATGCTGTTTTTAAAGAAAGACACTTTATATCTGCTGTAGCAAGAGGTTCATATGGTTGTTTTGAAAGTGCCTGTAACACAAATGGGAGTTCACAGGTGGGAGCCTGCAGAGACCATGGTGGTCTCACTCTCTGAGAACACTTCAGGAAGCGATTAATAATGTAATGTGAACCAACAGGCCTGCTATCTAGTTTAACAAGTCTGTTGGATATGGCTGAGGCATAAACCTTCAGAGTACTTGCTGTTTTGCCACCCTCAAGGAGAAATCGGAGGAAACTTAATATAACTGTCACAGAACAGTTGACAGGATCTGCTCCATGCTGCTGGAGATAAAACAATTTCCACTTATCTTGTTGAAGGAGCTCGGGAATTTAGTAGTGTCTGGAGGACAGCGGGATCACAATGTGTTGCAAAGGGTTGGGCTCCTGAGTGGCCAGACCCAGAGCTGCATCCTGGCTGAATGTGGATGCCAGATTAGATTGGGCTCCTGTGAGGGAATGTCCACTCTGATGGGAATCCCCCATGGTGTCCCGTTCAACAGACTGGGCAGCACTGAGAACCATAGCTCCATTGGCCATCTGGGGGCCACCAGGAGAAGATGATGGTAACCTATGCAGACTCTGTTGAGAACAGTCTTGATCAATAGCAGTGGAAGGAAGGCATAGAGAAGCCCTTCTGGCCAGTTGTGTGCTAAAGCTTCTAGTCCTAGGGGACTTGAGTTCTGTGTTATTAAAACTGAGGACAATGTGTATTCTGACTCGTTGCAAATAGATCTGTGTGAGCTTGGCCGAATTACTGCTATAATGACTATATTGACCTCGGTATGAAGATGCCACTCTCCTGGGTGCATCTTTTGTCAATACAGAAAATCTGCTGGTCTGTTCTTGACACTCAGTATTTGCTCAACACCAATGGATGCAAATCGGGGATAGGCCCATGTGAGAATGTTCTGAGACACTCTCAGTAACTGATGAGACCACACTCCACTCTGGTGGTTTTTGTGATAAACAACAGTCTTCATCAATACATGCTTGTCCTTCAATAATGGCAGATAGTATCTGAGAGCCAAAAAGACAGCTCGGAGTTCGAGAACATTGATATGTTCCCTTTGATGTTTGTCTGACCACACCCCCTGGACTGGCTGGTGGTCACAGACAGCTCCCCAGCCCACCCTCAAAACATCTGTCCTCACCACTTCGCAGCAACAGGAGATGTTTCCCAGTTCTATCCCTTTGGTCAGAAAACTCAGCTTCCACCATGGTGGAGCAGTGACTGGAAACACCGGGATTTTCTTGTGGCAGTCCTATTTTGGATGCAGTTTGAAAGCATTGACCCATAACTGGATTGGTCTGACCTTCAAGAGGCTCAAAGGAATGACTGTGGAGGATGCTATTATCAATCCGATCAGCCTCTAAAATGTCCCCATCTTTACCACTGCGTTCAGTTGGAACTGATGTAGAGTTTTATTTATGCTGGTTTCCCGAACATGTGGCTGTGAGTCCAACATTTGACATGAATCTAGATGAATGCCTTTGTAAGTGATGATATAAGTTGGGACCAGCTGAATTTTGGCATAGTTCACACTGATACACAGGCTCAAGACATGCATTAGCACTATTTTTGTCTGATATAATTATAATTAATTATAATAATTTTCTTTATTTATCACACATTATACATTTGCACATATACAGTGAAATTCTTCTTTTTCACATATCCCAGCTAGGCTGGGGTCAGAGTGCAGGGTCAGCCATGATACGGCGCCCCTGGAGCAGAAAGGGTCAAGGGCCTTGCTCAAGGGCCCAACAGTGGCATCTTGGCGGTGCTGGGGCTTGAACCCCCGACTTTCTGATCAGTAACCCAGAGCCTTAACCGCTGAGCCACCACTGCCCAATACAGCACTGATACAGTGCTGTTGTGTAAGATGGGGTGCATATAAGCCTGTAGAAAATATTTTAGTGAGGCTGTGCCCTCAGCTGACCCCTCAATAGAGACTGAATCTTGCCTAGACCCACCATCTGAACCCTGGCTATAATCATCAGGACCAAAGTCCGTATTAGAAGCAGCCATGGAAAGTGCATCCATGTCTTCTGGATCATCTTGAGCAGCGTGGGGGTCTTCAGCTGGCCTGCTACCTGGTGGGTCAGGCTCTGCAACAGTCGACCTGTCTCTTGCAAATTACTCCACCAAACCTTTGAGCTGTTCCACTGTTGAACGATGCTCTGTCTTATGGTTAGAGAGACTTTCCTTTCTGTTGGCCTTTCTCAACTTACAAGGTTGAGCGTCAGTGGTTACTGTTCATTTATGCTTCTTAGGGGTTTTATTTAGGTTTCGGGGCATTCCTGATGGAGGTAAATCCTGTAATAAGTCATCTAGCTGCACAGACATTACTATACAGCTGGGGCAGGGATCAGTTAAAGCTTCCTATAAGTGTTCAATGCCAAGGCAACGAATGCACATCATATGGTCATCATTTGCATCCATGGGTGTGTCATAATGGGTGCATAGTGCTTCCATCTTCTTTAATTTCTTTGGGGGGTAAGAATTCAAATTAAGTTTTCTGAAAGAAAAAATAGCGCAAACATTCTTTTCACATTTTTACAATCAAAATTAAAAAAAAAACCAATATTATACCATTTGTTGATCAAAAGCAGTTTGCATACAAACCAAAATAATCAAATCTCATCCAAGAGAAAAAAGAAAAAGGAATCCTATAACAAATACACCAGAAGAGGGTGGTCGCATACAAGCCGCCATTGAATGCTTCAAAGAAAAAACACCCACAGTACGTTTCTGGGAGTTCATAATGTAAACAAAATGTCTGAAAGTGGTGGCATACCAAACCTGCAGCAGCACAAGGTAACAACTTCAAACAGATTTTCGATTACCTCATAATAATAGAGAGAAAAACAGGATACTGTCGCGGTCCAACAATACCCGTGCTTTATTTGGTGTTACAAAGAAACAGAGTACTGTTTCTATAATGCCAAACACACAGAGTATTTTCGCAATCAACAGTCCCTTGTTACGAACAATACAAACAAACAATATATAACTGGTGTTGCCTTTGGAGGATGGTGAACCGAGGCTAAGTCACAAGGCTAATAAGCACAACTCCAAGATAAGTGTTAAACATATTCTAGCCACTGATACAAGGCGAGAAGTGATAAGAGGATTTCTGCACGTTTCCCTCTCACTTTTAAAGAGGAAGCTACGTCATCACACAGAGGTCATGGCAATGATGATTGTGGGTATAAGAGTCTTGATGCATGAGGTATGAATGATATTTCATTCATAAGTGTTCGACCCTAATGGTCGAAGGAACAGAATAAAACTGCACAACTCAGAATATAAGCTTATTTATTTATCGAAATGCTAGGTAGAACAAATGAGCCTATGTTTTGAGTTGTGCAGTTATACTCGCTTTTTTCTAAAATGTTTTTTTCCATAGCTTGCACCTCTGAATCTAAGGTGTGTGTTTATTTAATTGTCACCTTCAAAGTAAATGTTAAATTTGACCAGTTTAAAAATCATTCATAGTACTTAAAATAAATATATTGCAAGTATTTGAAATATGGAGTATTTGTTGAAATGTTCTATTTTTTCCAGGATTCTTTCTGTTCTTGTATTATTATCACATTCACAATGATGTTGAAGGTCGTTTCTCTGATGATCCGGACAGCAGCTCCTCCAGTTCCACCAAAACACTTGAATCCAGCATTGATCATGCACCAAGTAATGCTTAAAATTAGAAGAGGGAAAATAACGCTGTTTTTCTTTCTTTCTCAGAAAACTGATATAGCTGATAGCTTTACAGTAAAGTGACTGAACACTAGATGTCTGTCGATCGCAAATAAGTTGTAATACAAGCGTGATCATAATATAAGTGGAATTTTTAACCTAATAACTTTGCTTTTTTATATTTAGAATATCTAACATTTTTCCGATGCTTTATATAGTTTTAATGCTTTTTCATTTAAACTAGAATCTGTTTTTTCTCCAGGTTGTTGGGTGAATGTTAGCATGATTGACAGATGTGTTTACTGTTGCTGGCAGCTACTGAAACATGCTGTATATTATATTATTTTATCATGTCTGTAATGTTAAGGGCCATTATAACACTAGTTATGAAATGAACTTTTTATGTAATGTAATGTAATATGTAATGAGCATTATTTTATCAAAGTGTCTATTTGGAGACTATTCTAAAGTATTAAAACTTTAGTGTAGTTATTAAACTATTAAATGATATTAATCTTTTTAAAATTCACTGGGTTAGTACAATTCATTTTTCAATTTGAAAGCTGCCCCATGGCTTTCATGACGTCTTGTGGCTTATAGATATTAATAGCATTATTTTCTATTGAGCAGTTCAGTGGGGGTTTAAGACATTTAAGACATTAAGTCATGATTTTTCATAAAGCTGCTTTTATGTATTGTAAAAAAAACGCTATACAAATAAAATTACTTTAAAATATTAAATAATTCAACATTTTGATTCCTTTTTTTACTTATCAGAATAAGCTTTATTGCCAAGTATGCTTACACATACAAGGAATTTGTCTTGGTGACAGAAGCTTGGAGTGCAGAGAACGCCCCTGGGCGCTTCGGCAGAGCGAAAATAAGAGAGTATATTCTAAAAGAGTATATTTTCATTTACAAATAGAGCGGCACACACGGAATGTCTTTTTAAAGGTGTCTTTCCTTTTGTATGTTATTCCTGGTTGCAGTCGTTATCTCTCCACTTCTGACAGCCACGATCACTGTCTTACATGTCTGGGCACTGGATGAGTCATGTCCTCATTGTGAGAACATGACCATGGCAACGTTGCGGTCGCGACTTGCTAAGCCAACCCAGCGGCTCCCCGCACCGGTCCTTCTACCTACGGGTTTGAGGCCGCGTTGGTTAGCACTGGGGGTGATTTGGGGACATCAATGGGACCACCTCTGACGGGTATCCCCCCACGGACCTCCCATTCCCCAGCATGCTTGCTTGCCCCGGTCGGGCTCTCAGACGAGACCACCGGCTCGTCTCAGCACGAGTTCGACTTCTCATTCGGAGCTCTGGAAGACGATGAGTTATCGAGCACAGCATCGGAGAGCTGGCTCGTCCAGTCTGACGCAGAGGCTTCAGCTGGGCTTCCTCTTTCGGGAACGGTCGCCCAGTCTCAGGCCGACGCATAAATGACGGACATGCTTTCCCGGGTGGCCACAAGCATTGGGCTAGAGTGGAATCCTCTACTCTCCCCTGAACCCTCGCAGCTCAACGATTGGTTCCTAGGCTCAGGGTGCCATCCACGGCCACACCATTCCCAGTCCCTTTCTTTCTGGAAGTGCATGAGGAGCTGACAAGATCGTGGGAGGCACCTTTTATGCCTTCACTGGCATGAGTGGAAATAGCCTTCCGAGAGCATTCCAAAGATGGCTGACAGTGGACTGACTTGCTAGAAAGACTTTGGTGCACCTTCAAAGTAAAAGTGCTTCACATGTGCTGTAAGTAAATGTCTTAATTACTATGTAATGTATGTTCAAATTATTTGATTTGGTGTTTTTTAAGAAAATGCGATTGCTAACATGGACATGCAATCCATGGTTGCTGGACTACTGTGTGTACTGTTATTTCCTTCTTCCTAATAAATTAACAATTTCTTCATGTGAAAATAAATAACTAAAATTTTATGACTAAACAGAAACCAGAAGAAACTGCTATCTACCATTTAAAATACAATATTATTTTTTTAGATTTGTTTGAAATTGAGTAAATATAGTGCTAAATAAGAGTTTATACATTTTTCGAGCAATTTTATGTTTATGTTATTTACGATATTAAATTGTGTGATATATCAGCATTGTATCAGCCTATCAGCCACCCTGCTCTCTGGATATTGGCACCGGCCATTAAAAACACATATTGGTCAACCACTAACTATGACACTTGAAATTTAACTCAGGTGCATCCCATTTCTCTTGATTATCTTTGAGATGTTTCTACACTTTGATTGGAGTCCACCTGTGGCAAATTCAATTGATTGGACATGATTTGGAAAGGTACACACCTGTCTATATAAGGTCTCACAGCTGAAAATGCATATCAGAGCAAAAACCAAGCCAAGGATTGTGTCGAGGCACAGATCTGGAGAAGGCTACAAAAACATTTTGGCTGTATTGAAGGTTCCCAAGAGCACAGTGGCCTCCATAATTCTTAAATGGAAGAAGTTTGGAACAACCAGGACTCTTCCTAGAGCTGTCTGCCCAGCCAAACTGAGCAGAACTTGGTAAGAGAGGTGACCAAGAACCTGATGGTCACTCTGGTTGAGCTCCAGAGATCATGTGTGGAGATGGGAGAAACTTGCAGAAGGACAACCATCACTGCAACACTCCACTGATCTGGGATTTATGGCAGAGTGGCCAGACGGAAGCCTTTCCTCAGTGCAAGACACATAAAAAAGCACCTAAAGGACTGATGAAATGAAGTTGAAGATGAAACTGTTTGGGCTCAATTCCAAGGCAACGCTCATCACCTGCGCAATACCATCCCAACAGTGAAGCATGGTGGTGGTAGCATCATGCTGTGGGGGTGTTTTTCAGCGGTAGGGATTGGGGGACTGGTCAGGGTTGACAAAAGCTGAACACAGCAAAATGCAGAGATGTCCTTAATGAAAACCTGGTCCAGAGTGCTCAGGACCTCAGACTGTGCTGAAGATTCACCTTCCAACAGGACAATGACCCTAAGCATACAGCCAAGATAATGCAAGAGTGGCTTAGGGACAGCTCTGTGAATGTCCTTGAGTGGCCCAGCCAGAGCCTGGACTTGAACCCAATCGAGCATCTCTGGAGAGACCTGAAAATGGCTGTCCACTGACGGCCCCCATCCAACCTGACAGAGCTTGAGAGGATCTGCAGAGAAGGCAGAAAATCTCCAAATCCAGGTGTGCAAAGCTTGCCGCATCATACCCAAAAAGACTTGAGGCTGTAATCGCTGCCAAAGGTGCTTCAACTAAGTACTGATATTTCAGCTTTTTCTTTTTAATAAATTTGAAAAAAATCTGTTTTTTTCTTTGTCATTATGGGGTATGGAGTGTAGATTGATGTGAAAAAAATTATAATTTAAAGCATTTTAGCATAAGGCCGCATCATAGCAAAATGTGAAAAAATGAAGAGGTATGAATACTTTCTGAATGCACGCCTCATTTTTGATGGAGGAAGATGTCATTCTAGAGGCATAAATGTAGCAAAATCAATGCATTTTCGAAAAAAAATGTATTAGTGTGGACATGGCCTAAAATCTACACTTATAAATTATAGAATCTTCATTTTGAAAAATGACAGAAATCTACAGCACACATCGTGGCTGGGTCTAAAGGGGGAGCTTCAAAATTATCAAGGTGAAATGTCCCCTGGTTCGTCAAAGAGACAACAAGTTGCCCACCCTAAAGATCAAAATGCCCCCAAACATACTGTGTAACCATTAATATCACATGTGGTTTCATATAATTTGGAAGATCATTTCCACTTGTAGAAAATAAATTTACATTCCTCCTACACATGTTTGTAATACAGTCTGTATGATTCACATATTTGCATGGAGTTATACATGAGTGCAAAACTTCCACACGAATGTGGAACATATTTGGTTATGGAAACTACAGTTCCACAAAAAAGGTTTATTATCAGTCCATCAGATGTCATCTTTTTATGTTTCCCATATAAAAAAAAAATCCAACAAAGCGTGGCCGGGCCGTAAGGATGGATGCCTGGCACTGAATTACCCCAATCAGCCGGAAGAGCGATAAAGAGAAGCCGGACATGTCAGTGGGAGAGAGAGAGATGCATGCATCCGACAAATGTGTGCATTCTGCATTGGGCCGGGAACGCCAACAGTGTGAGCGACACATGGAACTGCGCGTGTGTGTGTACCGGCGAGCGTGTGCTGAAAAGCAGTTTTATGTTGTGTCCAAGTGAATGTGTGTCCAATTACGGTCTTCCGTGAACTGTTCACCCGGCTCCCGCTTCCTCCTTCGTAGGGAAGGCAGAGACCTGCCACATTTTTTTACATGAGTTATTCTCTGCTTTTGACGTCAAACCATAAAGTGTTATGCACACAACATGTGCATACATTGGATAAGCCGGTAAGAACGCCAGTAAAGTTTACATGCATCGTGAAATCAAAAATCTATCCATGTCATCCAGTTTACTCTGAAGCCGTTTATGACTTTACAGCAATAAAGGAAAGACATTTAATGTGTTTACATGACCACACACACTGTCGGCTTATTAAGCAAAATCATTGTAAGAACATGTATGTAAACATGCTCAATACTGACATTACATTAATTTATTGGCATTTATAAATGGTTGTTACTGGGATGAAAAAAAAAAGCACAATTTTTACATGGTTCTGTGTGAAGTAATTTGAGCTGTGAGGACTGTGTGTAATGTGTAAAAGTGAAATTCACAGTTAGGATAAATTTATTTGCATATTTGCAAATGTTGTTGACTCTCCCCGTGGCTATGAGCTGCGACACATAATCATGTGGATTCATTGATGGACAGGTAAATATCTTTTTCTTTCTCTGTGATTTCTAATTGTTTTATTATTTCTGTGAACTTCAGCAGAATAATCACTAACGCTTGTAGATAACACTTTGACAGGCCACTCGGAATAATGTTTCGACTAAAGCAGATTTTCTTGTGGGTGATCATATACTGCACTACATATCAGATGAGTATGTTGCTTTCAATGTATTTGCATTTATCAACTTACAGAAAGTGTGAATATGAATGAATATGTTCTGTTTGGTGGCAGAAAAACATTTATCACATTAGAAACTAAACAAAAAATGCTACCAACCAGATTTACATTTAGATATTTATCAAATGATGATCTGTGACTAAAAATAAGGAGATTAATCCATGTATATGTGCAAAACTAAATACTGATAGCTAAAGTAGAGTTTTATTTCATTGTATTCTCTCCGTATGGAGGCCCTGAACCACACTGTGAATTTGTTTTTACGTGTCTAGTGCCTTCCTGAAACTTGTTAGAACACAAAGCATACACCGTTTCGTCAAGCAGCCCTGCATTTTCCTTTAACTTGACACAGTGCCGCGGTACCCCATCACTCCAAAGAGTTCACTGATTTGCACAATGCTAACACGAGTCATCTCTTGCCTGATTTTTTTTTTTTTTTTTTTTAATTTTTTTTTTAGAGAGAGATTAAACAAATTTGTGAGAATTTTTTTTATTTGTAGGACACCTAAGGCCACCTAAAAATAAAAAAATCACTTACTGAATATTTTTTATTTATTTATTTTTTTCACGGTGTGGTTCAGGGCTTCCATACTTCCGTAATCTGTAGCCTTATAATGTTGTCTTTTTTATGCAGGCTGTGCAAAAATAATGATAGTTGGTGCCCATTTGACAAAAGCAAGTTCCCAGAATCTTACTGCCACTGACTATCCAGGTAGATCTGAGATATATTGTTGCTAACATTGGTGTGAAAATACTGGATATGGGCTGTTAAGGCAATACTTCACCCAAAAATTAACATTCTCTCATCATTTACTCACCTTCATGCCATCCCAGATGTGTATGTCTTTCTTTCAGCTCTGTTGGTTCATACAATGCAAGTGAATGGTGACCAGAACTTTGAAGCTCCAAAAAGTACATAAATGCTGCATAAAAGTAACCCATACGACTCCAGTGGTTTAATCCATGTCTTTAGAAGTGATATGATAGGTGTGGGAGAGAAACAGATCAATATTTTAGTCCTTTTTTACAATAAATCTACACTTTCACCAGCCCTCCTACGCACGTTCACCAGAGTTCTTCTTCTGTTTTTTGACGATTTGCATTTTTATGGATATATTATCTACTGGGCAGGGAGGAAAAGAAAAAAAGGGATAGAAAAGCAAAGAAAAACAATAAATAAATCATAGTTGTACAACAGCCCAGTAGGTGGCAATATGCACAAAAATGCAAATCGGCAAAAATCAGAAGAAGAACTCTCGTGAGCGTGCATAGGAGGGCTGTTTGAAAGTAGATTTATAATAAAAAAGGATTTAAATATTGATCTGTTTCAAACCACACCCATCATGTCACTTCTGATAACCACCGGAGTCATGAAGATTACTTTTATTTTGCCTTTATGTGCGTTTTGGAGCTTCAAAGTTCTGGTCACCATTCACTTGCACTGAATGGCCTACAGAGCTGAGATATTCTTCTGAAAATCTTAATTTGTGTTTGGCAAAGAAAGAAAGTCATACACATCTGGGATGGCATGAGGGTGAGTAAATAATGAGAGAATTTTCATTTTTGAGTGAACACACAGAATGTGTTTGTTTTTTATCAACCTCAAAATTTTTGGTTAAAACGTATAAGAATGTATAAGAGTTAGTGTATATTTATGACGTTGTAAGTAAATTTAGTATTTGTGACAACTTGCACATTGAGTTTCAAACTCATTATGTTTATTCTCTTCAGCTATGAACATGACATGTCCACAAAGTGAAGGGAAATTTTGCATAATGAACGTCGAACAAAACACAACTTCTCATGGTACAAATTAAGTGTATTTTATTCACAGAACATTTGTAATATTAATAAAAATAATAATAATTTTTTTTTTTGTCAACAAATGTACATTACAATTATCTCTCTGATTTCCAGGACATTGCAGAACACAAGATAAAAAATACAGTTTCAACATAACAAAGCAAGATGGGAATTATGAAGTAATAATGAATAAGAGAGTTCAGGGCATACAGCTGTGGTTTTTGCCAGATAAAATGAAATGTCTGCCAACACAAGTCCTGATGAATTCAACAGGTTTGTGTCACATGTAACTGTACAAACACAAAAGATACAAAGGGAAGAGAATACTAGACCAACACACACTTCAGTTATGTTGAGTGCTGTAATAATGACATCTCTTCCCTTTTCACATCTATGTACAATAATAACACAGTGAGAAGTATTATCTTGTATTATTTTATCAAAATGACACTCTGATTTTATTAATCACGTCCTTTTATTTTTTATATATACCTTAAATGAATACATTGAAACCACTGTGTGCTTTAAAATCCTTTTCTGCTAAAAAAGAAGTACAACGGTTGTCTTCTTGATTACCTGTCATTCATTAAGCATCTTGTTTTAGCTGTAACTTATGTTGTAGAACAAAGCATCTTAAAGCAGCTTAAACTAGTTTGCTGTTCATCCAAGCTTGTCTGGTTTGCTGGTTTTAAAGGGGTTTTGGGTACTTGACAGCATTTTTGACAAATTAATTTAGACTTGTCCCTCCTTTTCTTTAAAAAAGCACAAATGTGTGTTCCAGTGAGGCACTTACAATGGAAGTCAATGGGGTCAATCTGTAAACATTAAAATACTCACTGTTTCAAAAGTATAGACACAAGACATAAACAATATGTGTGTTAACATGATTTTACTGTGATAATATCACTGACCAACCTTTACAGGTTATATACAATTTTACTGCTTTGTTGCCATGATGATGTAATGCCATAAACCATAAAACGTCCATATAAACAATGATTTAACCCTTTAAGCTTTAAAGGTGTTTTGAAAGATTTCCTGTTTCAGTGGCATACCCAAAATTAAAGGCTTATAAATAAAAAACAAAACAAAAAACAAAACAAAAAACAAGAGGGTCAAGTGTTTGTTTTTATTGTAAAGAAAACGTTATTTCCCTATCTGTCACTCACTCGACGTTGGTGTCGACATAGTGACACTAGGGGTCACTCTTGGGAGCCCGAGACACCTCTGGTCTTTGATAAAAGGCCAATGAAAATTGGCGAGTGGTATTTGCATGCCACTCCCCCGGACATACGGGTATGAAAGGAGCTGGTATGCAACCACTCATTCAGATTTTCTCTTCGGAGCCGAACGGTCATGCTCGTTGAACTGAATAGCACTGTTCATTCACCTCTGCTGGATCTGATGGTGCATTTCAGCGGCTTCTCCCTCCTCTGCACTGGTGCACTGCAGAGAATGCCCCTGGGCGCTTCCGCAGAAAAACTAGAGAGTATATCTTCTGAAAGAGCGTTTTTCCCCTCTAAAAGAGTATATTTCTCTAAAAGAGCGTACACACGGAACGTCTTTTTAAAGATGCGTCTTTCTAAAGATGCCTTTCCGATCGTGTGTTATTCCTGGTTGCGGTCGTTTTCTCTCAATTTCGGATGGTCATGATCGCTGTCCTTCGTGTCTGGGCGAGACCCACATGGAGGCAGCGTTTATGAATGGTTCATGTTCTCACTTTCGTAAGAAAGCAAGCCACCCCAGCGGCTCCCCGCCTCGGTCCTCCTACCTACGGGTATGAGGTCAGCACGGCTAGCACTGGGGGCGATTTGGGGACCTCAATGGGATCGCCTCCGCCGGGTATCCCCCCGCGGACCTCCCATTCCCCAGCACGCTCGTCTGCCCCAGTCGGGCTTCCGGATGAGTTCGCCGGCTCGTCACACGGCGAGTCTGGCTTCTTGTTTGGGGCCCGCGAAGATGATGAGCTCTCGAGCGCAGACCCCGACTCCGCAGTTTCCCCACTCTCACTACCCTCGATGGCGGGGTGGCCAGGGGCTATACGGCGATTCCCCTGGTGGATAAGGCGCTCGTGGTGCACTTATGCCCGCAGAGCGCCGCCACCTGGCGTGGATGCCCTAAGCTCCCGTCCAAGCCCTGTAGGCTCATGTCGTCCCTGACGGCTAAGGCCTACAGCGCTGCTGGACAAGCCGCCTCTGCCCCAATCGGGCTTCCGGATGAGTTCGCCAGCTCGTCGCACGGCGAGACTGGCTTCTTGTTCGGGGCCCGCAAAGCTGATGAGCTCTCAAGCGCGGCATCGGAGGGCGGGCTTGTCCAGTTGGACGCAGAAGCCTCAGCTGGGCTTCCCCCTTCGGGGACGGTCACCCAGTCACAGGCCGATGCCGAAATGACAGACATGCTTTCCCAGGTGGCCGCAAGTGTCGGGCTAGAGTGGAACCCTCCGCTCTCCCCTGAACCCTCGCGGGTTGATGATTGGTTTCTGGGCTCACGGCGCCACTCAAAACAGCCGCGCCCCGCTGCACGCCATGGCTCTCCTGCAGGTCCACCAAGCCAAGGCGCTGAAAGAACTGCACGAGGGTAGTTCCGCCCCAGATTTGATGCAGGAACTGCGCTCGGTGACCGACGAAGGTCACGGCGCGGTCTCTCGGGCGGACAATGGCCACACTAGTGGTCCAGGAGCACCACCTGTGGCTCAACCTGGTCGAGATGGGCGAGGCCGACAAGACACGGTTCCTTGCTGCCCCCATGTCCCAGGCGGGCCTATTCGGCAACACCGTTGAGGACTTTGCCCAGCAGTTCTCGACGGTAAAGCAGCAGACGGAAGCAATCCGGCACATCCTGCCCCAGCACGGCTCAAGATCCCGCACCTGTCTGCTCATCGCCAAGGGCGTCCCCCTGCGGTGACTGCACCGGCTCCGCCGCAGCCCGCCCCTCCGGCCCGGCCCCGGCGTGGAGCCCACCGCAGGAAGCCGACGCCACCCGTCTCATAGCCGGCACCGAAGAATCCATGGAGGTCCTCGAAGTGCCCCTGAGACGGGCAACCCAGGGATGAGGGAACCCACTCACGTGGAGATGGTAGAAAGACCACTCCATCCCCCGGTCGAGGGCCGGGTGGAAAATCTTTTGTTGCCTTTTTGTTTGATTTCGCCGCACGCCCAAGTGGCTGCGGTACCCAACAGTTCAGCAAAAGAGCGGCTTCCTTCCTCCCTGAGTCACATACCCGGTGTGTACGGTCATCACCACGACTACCGTCCACGGGCTTTTTCTTGCAGGATTGGCGCTCCAGCGGTGCCCTTTCTGCCCCTGAGCGCCCATCTGTGGCACACAGCCACCCCCGATGTGGCAGCCTCCACGGGTTACGAGGACAGGCCTCTTCCTCCCCCGTCTCAGGCTGTTCTGGGGGTGGTCACAAGGAGCCACGCTAGTGCTTCGATGACCCTAGACTCAGCACGGCCATGACGTGCTATGGTACCTCGTGCTCCGCCCCGCCACGAGGCCCCACCTGCCGGTACGTCCGATGACGTTGTCCCCTTGGTCCCCCTCGCGCGGAATTTGGACGCATGGCTTGCGCTTCCCAATCCATTGCGGTGGCTGGTCCGGACCGTCCGACTCGGCTACGCGATTCAGTTCGCCAGGCGCCCACCCAGGTTCAGCGGTATTCACTTCACCTTGGTCAAGGGCGAAAACGCTGTCACCCTGCACGCGGAGATCGCTACCCTCCTACGGAAGAGCGTGATAGAACCTGTCCCTCCAGCCGAGATGGAGAAAGGGTTTTACAGCCCCTACTTCATCGTACCCAAAAAAGGCATTGGGTTGCGGCCAATCTTGGACCTGCGAGTACTGAACCGGGCTTTACACAGACTCCCGTTCAAGATGCTGATGCAAAGACGCATTCTAGCGAGCATCCGGCATCAAGATTGGTTCGTGGCGGTAGACCTGAAGGATGTGTACTTTCACGTCTTGATCCTTCCTCGACACAGACCCTTCCTGCGGTTCGCGTTCGAGGGTCAGGCGTATCAGTACAAAGTCCTCCCTTTCGGCCTGTCCCTGTCTCCTCGCATCTTTACGAAGATCGCAGGGGCTGCCCTTGCCCCGTTAAGGGAGGCGGGCATTCGCATTCTCAACTATCTCGACGACTGGCTAATCTTAGCTCACTCTCGAGACGGGTTATGCGCACACAGGGACCTGGTGCTCTCACACCTCAGCCGACTAGGGCTTCGGGTCAACTGGGAAAAGAGCAAGCTCCTACCGGTTCAGATCATCTCTTTTCTCGGTTTGGAGTTGGACTCAGTCTCCTTGACGGCGCGCCTTATGAACGAGCGCGCCGAGTCGGTGTTGGTCTGTTTGAAGGCGTTCAAACAGAAAACAGCGGTTCCACTGAAACTTTTTCAGAGGCTCCTGGGGCATATGGCATCCTCGGCGGTGGCCACCCCGCTCGGGTTGATGCATATGAGGCCGCTTCAGTACTGGCTCCATGCTCGAGTCCCGAGATGGTCATGGCGCCATGGGACATACCGCGTGGCCATCACGTTGGTCTGTCACCGTCTTTTAAGTGCTTGGACCGACCTCTCGTTTCTACGAGCAGGTGTTCCCCTAGAACTGGTCTCCAGGCACGTCGTGGTCACGACAGACGCCTCCAAAACGGGCTGGGGCACTGTTTGCAATGGGCACACAGACGCCGGCCTCTGGATGGGTCCGCGACTGCGTTGGCACATCAACTGCCTCGAGTTACTGGCAATTCTGCTCGCCCTGCGGAGGTTCCGGCCATTGATCCAGGGCAAGCACGTGCTAGTTTGGACGGACAGCACGGCAGCGGTAGCATATGTCAACCGCCAAGGCGGTCTGCACTCTCGCTGTATGTCACAACTCGCTCGCCGTCTCCTCCTCCGGAGTCGGCAGCACCTCAAGTCGCTGCGAGCCACTCACATCCCGGGCAACCTCAACACTACAGCGGACGCGCTGTCACGGCAGGTTTCCCTCAGGGGAGAGTGGAGACACCACACTCAGGTGGTCCAGCTGATTTGGAGTCGATTCGGTCGGGCACAGGTGGACCTGTTCGCCTCCCAAGAATCATCCCACTGCCCGCTCTGGTACACCCTCACCGAGGCTCCCCTCGGCATAGACACGCTGGCACACAGCTGGCCCCCTGGCATTCGCAAATATGCGTTTCCCCCAGTGAGCCTGCTTGCACAGACCCTGTGCAAGGTCAGGGAGGACGAGGAGCAGGTCATCCTGGTAGCACCCTACTGGCCCACCCAGACGTGGTTCTCGGACCTCACGCTCCTTGCGACAGCTCCCCCCTGGCAAATTCCCCTGAGGAAGGACCTTCTTTCTCAGGGACGGGGCACCCTCTGGCACCCGTGCCCAGACCTCTGGAATCTCAATGTCTGGTCCCTGGATGGGACGTGGAAGACCTAAGTGGCCTACCACCCGCAGTGGTAGACATGATCACTCAGGCTAGGGCCCCCTCTACGAGGCGCCTGTATGCCTTTAAGTGGTGTCTATTCGCTAAGTGGTGTTCTTCTCGACACGAAGACCCCCAGAGATGTGCAGTCGGATCAGTGCTTTCCTTCCTGCAGGAGAGGCTGGAAGGGAGGCTGTCCCCTTCCACCTTGAAGGTGTACGTTGCTGCCATAGCAGCACACCATGACGCAGTCGATGGTAAGTCCTTAGGGAAGCACGACCTGATCATCAGGTTCCTAAGAGGTGCCAGGAGGCTGAATCCCTCCAGACCACCCCTCGTTCCCTCATGGGATCTCTCCATAGTTCTTCAGGGTCTACAGAGAGCCCCCTTTGAGTTTTGCAGTCAGCCGAGCTTAAGGCACTCTCCTTGAAGACTGCCCTCCTGACTGCGCTCACTTCCATCAAGAGGGTAGGTGACCTGCAAGCGTTCTCTGTCAGCGAAACGTGCCTGGAGTTCGGTCCAGGCTATTCTCACGTGATCCTGAGACCCCGACCGGGCTATGTGCCCAAGGTTCCCACCACTCCTTTTAGGGACCAGGTGGTGAACCTGCAAGCGCTGCCCCAGGAGGAGGCAGACCCAGCCCTGTCATTGCTGTGTCCGGTGCGCGCTTTATGCATCTATTTGGATCACACGCAGAGCTTTAGAGTCTCTGAGCAGCTCTTTGTCTGCTTTGGTGCACAGCGGAAAGGAAGCGCTGTCTCCAAGCAGAGGATCACCCACTGGCTCGTTGACGCCATAACCATGGCATATCTCGCCCAAAACATGCTGCCCCCGGTAGGGCTACGAGCCCATTCTACCCGTGGTGTAGCGGCTTCTTGGGCCCTGGCCAGAGGTGCCTCTCTAACAGACATTTGCAGAGCAGCGGGCTGGGCAATGCCCAACACCTTTGCAAGGTTCTACAACCTCCGGGTGGAACCGGTTTCGTCCCAGGTAGTGGCACGCAACACAAGTGGATAAGCCCGGGATAGCCGGCCGGGTGTATCGCTTGCACATAGCGCCTTCCACCTCCTTTTGAGCTGAAGACGTGCGCCATTAATTCCCAGTAGTGTTCAAAAAATTTGTTCCCTGGTTGACTTCCTCCGAGCCCTGTGGCAGTCGAGTTTTTGGAGAGACTCACTGCCGGCCCAGTACACGCGCTAACTAAGAGCCCTGTTCTGGGGTAGGTGCTCCGCATGTGGTGGTTCCCTGTAAGGCTAAACCCCATGTGATCTATATCTTCCGCTGGTTCGTTTCCCTGCTGGCAAACTGTGTCTTCCTTGGGCAGAGCCCCTCTGCCCCAGTCTCCATGTTTGTAGTAACTCCTCCCCCATTGGGCAGGATCTACCTTGAAGGCTCTCCACATGGTTGGAAAGACCATGTGACGTATTTTTCCACTTAAAAATATCCCCCCCTCTCTTGGGGCGAGGTGTGGTCTCCGCGGTGTCCACCCCCCGACTAGACCCGGCGGCCCAGTCGGATAATCCCCCTTCTTTTTTAGGGAGTGGAAAAAGAGAAGGGGAAAAGAGGCCACGACAGGTTAAGCCTGTCTCTATCTTTGGGTAGTCGACTTGTCCCCAAAAAGGGCCGTTCGACACTCATAACTGTGTTGGGGGAGGTTACGTGTCGACCTGGTGTGCTGGCTATGAGGCACACAGCAAATCTGCCCACCACACACCTCCAGTTCACGTAACACCGTTCAGCCTTGTGGCGTTTTGTATAGGGACCCCTAGTGTCACTACATCGACACCAACGTCAAGTGAGTGACAGATGGGGAACGTCATGGTTACTGGTGTAACCTCCGTTCCCTGATGGAGGGAACGAGACGTTGGTCCCTCCTGCCACAACGCTGAACTACCCGCTGAAATGGCCGAACCTTATATCGGCTCCTCAGCGTAAAATCTGAATGAGTGGTTGCATACCAGCTCCTTTTATACCCGTATGTCCGGAGGAGTGGCATGCAAATACCACTCACCAATTTTCATTGGCCTTTTATCAAAGACCAGAGGTGTCTCGGGCTCCCAAGAGTGACCCCTAGTGTCACTACATTGACACCAACGTCTCATTCCCTCCATCAGGGAACGGAGGTTACACCAGTAACCATGACGTTTTTAATGATATAGATTATGATACATTCCGAGACTTTCAGCCTAAGAAATACAAATTGAGCCAAAAATGTACTTTTTTCTTATTTTTCTGATTTGACATTATATATATCTGGGTGTAAATAAGGTGGCTCAGAAAAACTACTTTTGCTTTGTTCCCAATCATGCCAACTGTATCTGAGATACAGTTTTGTGTTGATACAACAAAGCAATCAAACGTTATATCATTACAAAAAAAATTTATCATAGTGTCCAAAAACATCTCCAAACAAATAAAACATAATAATTGTACATAAGAACTAATTCCACATACAATCACAACAATGACTAAAGGTTTGCATAGCATGCAGACATGATTTTAGTAATGAGATTTCACAGAATGAGTTTCATTCTGTGTCATTTGAGTCATCATTGAGTCTGTGTCATGTATTTGGCGCCATCTCCTGGTGGTCATATGTAACATTGTGCTTCATGTGGATTATCTAATGATCTATACATCTGATTACCTTGTGTGTGGACTTGTTTGAAAGATAAGCACCTCCTCTAAGTAATGATGTGTGATATTTTATGTTCTGTTTATTTTTTGTGAAGTTATAAGCAAAAACACGCCAATTAAGCAACACCAACATAATTGTCAAAGACATATACTTAGCTATTACTCACTATATTTTTGTCTGTGAGTAAAACATGGGCTGGTTGTGTTTTACTCTTTGAGAGCTTTCCAACAACATATGACACATGGGTATATGATGTTTTTAATGATTACAATAAAATTTACAGTGCTTTTTTTATTTATTTTTATTTTATATATATATATATATATATATATATATATATATATATATATATATATATATATATATATATATAAAATTAAAATTGAACCCTTCTATTTGTCTGCAAATTTCAAAGCACTTGTTCAGTTTTGGTAATAATGTCTGCATACATTGTAAGCTTTAAAAGCTTTAAAACTATACCAATTTTGTGTTGGTCAATACTGTATTTATTCATATTTTGACAATTATATTTTTTCTCTGAGCTTAAAGGGTTAAACAAATTTGCAGCTCAAATAATACATGAGTTTTAACAGAACAAACTTCACATTTCTGACTTTAAACCCTCCAAAAATTGGCCCCATTCACTTCCATTGTAATTATCTCACTGTAACCTCCATTTCTGTTTTTTTAAAGAAAAGGAGGGACAAGTCCAAATTATTTTTTGTGGTTATCAACATTATGACACAAATGCTGTCGATGTGAGCTTAACTTGTATTGAACCCAGAATATTCCTTCAAATCACACCTTTAAAACATGATCAACTGATGATTTGAACTCTTTTTATCTTTCTCTGTTGGCCTTTTCTCAAGCCACGGTCACACTACATTTTGCGCTCTATTCACTCCCATTGAAACGCAGGAGACTAAAAACGCAAGCTTCAAAAATGTTGTGTTCCGCTGTAGACAGAAGTTCAAGTTTGGTGAACTCTGACCTGTGAATCGGGATGATGAGAAGTTGTGTGACCCAAAGAAGATTGAAATGTCACACTCTGATCTCTTGGTAGATGGTTGATCATTTAAAATTGTGAAAATACAGTAATATTATTTGCTATATGCTTTGTTGCAGAGTTACTAGCTAAAAGTAGTGACGCTACTAACTGAAATAAGTTTTTCAGTAGCGTATTTCAGTTATTTTCCCAACAGTGCAGCTTTTCCAGTAACAAGCCACTTTTTCCAACTAGTAGCATTGTAACGTCACAAAATGCAACATTTGTCACATTGTATTGTGAACGCAGCAGTGGAGTCGAGGGAGTAATCAAACACCCTAATACAATATATAACTCTATATCAGGTGCTATTAATTAAACAACAATAAATTAAATCATTTTATTGTTCTATATTTAAAAATATTTTCTTCTTTAAATAGCTTTAATGTACTTTTTGTTGGTCACATCAAAGAGTATACTAGCTTGAATGTAGTTTAAATACTTAGTTATGAGTAGCTTGGGAAGCTACTGTCTCAGAAGTAGCTTCCCCAAAACTGGTTATTTATTTATTTATTTATTCTTTATTTAAACCAGAAGCTCTCACACATGACATCTATCCTGTCCGTTGCAGTGTCCAAAATAATTTTGCATTATGCAAGGTCTAGTGTGTCTGCTCCTTTACCCTCTCACCTGTCTCTGATGACATGCTGTATTGCTCTGACTTCCTCATTTATGATTTTATAGTTATGTTGTATTGTGTGTTGTCATGCTTTCTTGAGGTTGTTTGGAAATTTCTCCAGTTGATCCCGAGAAGACATGTAATAATGCTACATATAACGCATCTGAATGCAGTGGTAAATATAAATGTTATGATTTCTCATTAAGTAATTAATATTGTGCAGCACTTTCCTTGTGTTAATTCAGAGACCACCAGAGACCAACCTAAAGCTAAAATCTGGATTTTGAAAAAAGAAAATTGCATTCCATTTTCCATTTTTTCACTCCATGTCCATTTCTCAACCACCCATTAAGTATAAATAAAATGCATCCCTCATTAATTTCCATGTTTTAAAGGGAGAGAAGGAAGCAAATATGTTCTGCATGTAAACGGGAATGACACGATGTGTATGACCTGCAGTAATCAATCTGAGACAACATCCACTTTTGATCATGCATGTGATACTGTGAATCCATCACTGGCAACATCCACTACTACAATAAATCAATCTGAAACAACATCTACTGCTGATGATACAAGTGAAACTGTGAATCCATCACTGGTGACACCTACCGCTCCAGGGAATCATTCTGAAACAACATCTACTGCTCCAGTGAATCATTCTGAAACAACATCTACTGCTCCAGTGAATCAATCTGAATCAACATCTACTGCTCCAGTGAATCAATCTGAATCAACATCTACTGCTCCAGTAAATCAATCTGAATCACCTAATGCTTCAGTAGATCAATCTGAAACAACATCTACTGCTCCAGTGAATCATTCTGAATCAACATCTACTGCTCCAGTAAATCAATCTGAATCACCTAATGCTTCAGTAGATCAATCTGAAACAACATCTACTGCTCCAGGGAATCATTCTGAAACAACATCTACTGCTCCAGTGAATCAATCTGAAACAACATCTACTGCTCCAGTGAATCATTCTGAAACAACATCTACTGCTCCAGTAAATCAATCTGAATCACCTAATGCTTCAGTAGATCAATCTGAAACAACATCTACTGCTCCAGTGAATCATTCTGAAACAACATCTACTGCTCCAGTGAATCAATCTGAATCAACATCTACTGCTCCAGTAAATCAATCTGAATCACCTAATGCTCCAGTAGATCAATCTGAAACAACATCTACTGCTCCAGTGAATCAATCTGAAACAACATCTACTGCTCCAGTGAATCAATCTGAATCAACATCTACTGCTCCAGTAAATCAATCTGAATCACCTAATGCTCCAGTAGATCAATCTGAAACATCTACTGCTCCAGTAAATCAATCTGAAACATCTAATGCTCCAGTAGATCAATCTCAAACAACATCTACTGCTCCAGCAGATCAATCTGAAACATCTACTGCTCCAGCAGATCAATCTGAAACAACATCTACTGCTCCAGTAGATCAATCTGAAACATCTACTGCTCCAGTAGATCAATCTGAAACAACATCTACTGCTCCAGTAGATCAATCTGAAACATCTACTGCTCCAGTAGATCAATCTGAAACAACATCTACTGCTCCAGTAGATCAATCTGAAACATCTACTGCTCCAGTAGATCAATCTGAAACATCTACTGCTCCAGTAGATCAATCTCAAACAACATCTACTGCTCCAGCAGATCAATCTGAAACAACATCTACTGCTCCAGTAGATCAATCTGAAACATCTACTGCTCCAGTAGATCAATCTGAAACAACATCTACTGCTCCAGCAGATCAATCTGAAACAACATCTACTGCTCCAGTAGATCAATCTGAAACAACATCTACTGCTCCAGTAGATCAATCTGAAACATCTACTGCTCCAGTAGATCAATCTGAAACATCTACTGCTCCAGTAGATCAATCTGAAACAACATCTACTGCTCCAGCAGATCAATCTAAAACATCTACTGCTCCAGCAGATCAATCTGAAACATCTACTGCTCCAGCAGATCAATCTGAAACAACATCTACTGCTCCAGTAGATCAATCTGAAACATCTACTGCTCCAGTAGATCAATCTGAAACATCTACTGCTCCAGTAGATCAATCTGAATCACCTAAAGCTCCAGTAGATCAATCTGAAACAACATCTACTGCTCCAGTAGATCAATCTGAAACATCTACTGCTCCAGCAGATCAATCTGAAACATCTACTGCTCCAGCAGATCAATCTGAAACATCTACTGCTCCAGCAGATCAATCTGAAACATCTACTGCTCCAGTAGATCAATCTGAAACAACATCTACTGCTCCAGTAAATCAATCTCAAACAACATCTACTGCTTCAGTGAATCAGTCTGAAACATCATCTACTGCTCCATTGAATCTATCTGAGACAACTTCCACTACTCCATTGCCAACAACCTTTGAAATGTTATCAACTGATGGAACTCTCAATATCACTATAGATCTAAATGACCTGAATCCCTCAAAAGCATCGTAAGTGTGCTCTGCTGTAACCAGTGATTAAACAGTTGCTCGTTTTTAACAAACTCTTCTGCAGAATAGCATGTGATTTAAACCATTTTTCAGAGATGCCTTGGACAATCTGGAAAACCTGACATACTTGATGGAAAAAGAAAATAAAAGCAGTGTGGCGATTGTCATTGGAGATGTTAAAGGTCTTCTGCTCAGACAAGCCAAGAACAAAGAAACACAAGACATCAACATCTACTACTCATCAAATCAGGACTCTATGATTGTAAGGACTGAGAAACATTGAAACAATGTCACTGTGGAGTTTGATTTTTTAATAAGTCATTAATCTTGATCTTTTACACAGGCTGGTGTGGGTAAAAATGACCAGGAAGCAAACTTATCATGGTCTGTGAAAATGTCCAAGGAGGCGTTTGATAAATCCCGTTTGGAAAACAATGGAAGTGCATTTGTTGGAGTTCTACGGTTCAAGAACATGGGAAACAATGTACTCTTACACATTTATATTTGATACATTTCTATGTGTTATTATAAGCAATGTTAAGGGATTATTTTTTTTAATTCTGTCATTATTTACTCATTGTGATGTTGTTTCAGTCCTGTATGCTACTATTTCTCCGGGGAACACAAAAGGAGAATGCGTGAAGATTCTTCAAAATTTCTCATTTTGTGTTTCATGGAAAGAAATAACACAATTTTGGACAAACTATTCCCTTAACAGATTTGTGTCTTATTCATGTTTGAATTTGATTCATTATTCATTAAACTGTTTCTGATTAAGGATGGAAACCAAATGATTTTAAACAATGAGGTTTACGGTATAACGATGGGTGCCAATATCTCCAATCTTACCAACAACATTGAACTTTTCTTCAAACCATCAAAGAAACTGGTAATGAAGGTTTTGTTGAAAAGCATACATTTTTATAATGACCAGACACTGTGACAAAATAAAAAATAAAACATGTTCTTGCAGGATGGTAACGTATCCTGCAATTCCTGGAATGGGAGAGGTAAACACATTTACAGCTGCTTTCCACAATTCACTTAAATCCAATTTCTCTCTCTCACCATTCTTTTCTTGTCTTTGAAGGAAAACTGGAATGGACCAGATTTGGCTGTAACACCACAATGATCAACAAGGACACCATAAAGTGCTCATGTTCACATCTGACTTTCTTTGCAATACTTATGGTGAGAAGTCTTCTGATAGGACAGTTGTATTGGCAGCTCATTAGAGTCATTTATCATTACTGTATGTTGTTGATTCACTTAAAAGAACTGACTTAGAAGAGTAATTTGTACATGATCAGGACCTTAAGTGGTTGTGCTGTATCTTGTTGATTTACTAAAAAGAACCGGCTAAAAAAACAATTTGTTCAGAGTCAGACTACACTGGTTGTGCTGTATGTTATTAGGCACAGATGAGGAAAATCTGCGCAGCACCGATCACCGGTGATCACCGCAAGTTGCATGTCGATTAGAAATGTGTCTGAGTGTGGTCCGACTTGCTCTGATGTCATGCTGACGTATGCCAGGCAGTGCAGTCGGGCGCAGTTGCTCTTCCCCGACTGCGCTGAGACAAGGCATGATGGGAAACGACTTGCTGACGACACAGCTTAATGCTCATTGGCTTAAACAACCGTGATGTTTTTGTTCTCCTCTAAAATGTTTGATTCAGAAAGAGTCAAAGAGTCATTTGTTCATGAACCAGACCTTAACTGGTTGTACTGTATGTTGTTGATTCACTAAAAATAATTGACTCAAAAGAGTCATTTGTTCAGAATTAGACTACACTGTCTGTGCTGTATGTTGTTGATTCACTAAAAATAATTGACTGAAAAGAGTCATTTGTTCAGGAATCGGACTACATTGGTAGTTTGTGTTTCATGCAGTATATTTAATTTCGCAGTGCCTCTGAATATTACAGTTTTCTCTTCGCATGGCCAAAAGTATCGTTCAAGGGGGACCCCAGTTGGATGACAAAATGTTAATGGTCTCCATTTGTTCTGCATTTATTCTTATTGATGTCAAGAAGAAACAATTGAGATATTATAGAGATCGCTTATGTGATTCTTTATTATGGGTTGTGAGATCATTTTGAGGCATATGTGTGTCTTGATTCCTGTTCCACCAAAACAAATGTGAAGCATAACATGATGAAATATAATTGATAACTTTCCAAACATTATCAATGGAAGTCAATCTGAAAAGGGTGAAGAATTCTTGCTAACAAACAACATGTGGCTTTAAATATCATCCAACTAATCAAAGTGTCTCCTTGATTCCTTCAGTCTTTGCCAGACTCAAACCTCACAGCACCACATGTGGAGTCTTTGACCTTCATCACCAATATCGGCTGTGGCTTATCCATGTTCTTCCTGGGCATGGGCCTGTTCATGCATTTCCTGTTACGGTACAGTATACGTTTTGAAGTGCAACACATAATCTTACTAATAAAATCCCATAGACTTACATTGAAGAATGGACTCAGGAGTGGGCAAACACCACTCACATTTTCTTTAGAAAAACATAAATCAAGTCTTTGAAGTTAGAGTTTCATAAAGGTGACCAAAAGTGTTTCTTTATTTTCATAGGAAGGCCAAATCAAATCAGGCCACAAAGATATTGATCAATATGTTTATGGCTTTGTTTCTACTGAATTTATCATTTGTGTGCAATGAGAGTATCGCCAACACTCAAGACAACTCTGCATGCATCGTCATCGCACTGATCATGCATTACTCGATGTTATCAACATTCACCTGGTTCTTCATTCAAGCCCTTCACATGCACTTATGGCTCATCAGACAGAACGTCACCACCAAAAACTACATGAGAAAAATCAACGTGGCGGGATGGGGTGAGATATAGTCCAGTTAGTCAAATTATTTACATGGACCACAGTCACTGCAAACACTGACATGTTCACCATTTACTTACTTACATAGTTAGTTGCAACGGCATATTAAACATAAAAAAAATCTTAGGTAGATCGTAGGAACTGATTGGCTACTGTCGTTTTCAAACTACACGAGATGTATAACCTTCAAACTTAAAATGTCCAAACTAAATAAAGGACTTTATAACTTTCAGACTTCTAAACACGCTGAAAAAAATCTGGACTTGATTCGATAAGTCTAAGTTGTCGTTAAAAAAAATAAATAAAAAAAAAAAAATTAAAAAAAAACTAAACTTTTGGTGTTCGAATCAAAATTGACCCGCCATAGGAAATGAATGGGAAATACTAAAATGCAGAGATTTGTTTTAATTATTATTATTTGTCAAATAAAAATCAATAAATGAAGGGGTGAGACTATAAAACCACTAATCTATCCACACTAGACTATCCACAATGCAGAAAGCACAAACACACACACATACAGGTTTGTTTGATTATATTAGTGATCTCTCATTGACTTCCATTGATTTCATATCAGGCTAATTACTGTGAAACTGTTATTTTATTTATTTGATTTTTTTTCTGAGTAAGTGTTATTTCTTAATTGCTTATGGCTCAAAAGTAAAGAAAATGGCTATTATTCCCCACAAACTTTGCTTTTTTGACCAGAACAGTGATATTTTGAAATTTACCTATTTCCAATGTGAAAACAGGTGAATTTGTGTCTTTTCGTTCATTTTAGTTATAAGCCTTTAATTGTGGGTATGCCACTGAAACAGGAAATCTATCTTATTTAATTAAATAAGTATGTACTCTGTATGTGCCTCGTGCCACAAAGTATTTGTGCTCCGTTCACTGTCATCTGCTACAAACAGGGCACTCGATGCTAATGACGTTGTTTTCCCAGTATGAGACAGGGAGAAGCTTTAAAAGGTAGGGGCGATGCAGCCGGCGTTGGCAAAACACTGTCTCCACACATTCACTAGTGCTCTGCTCACATATGAGGTGCGCTGCACATGCAAAGTAAACTATGTATTTATCTCATTAAATTGCAGCTTCTGGGGTTAAATAATCTCACTAGGACATGATTAGAATTTGTGCAAGATTAGAGACTGTTTACGTAATGACATTCATACGTCAGATGGTATCAGTATTTGGTATTTTTACAAGCACGAGTACGAGTACATGACTGTGGTATCGGAGCCGATTCCAATACCAGTATCGGTATCGGGACATCCCAAATTAACATAATCGAAATTTTGCTGAACATTCTGTTGTCTGCTATGTACTAGATGTCTGCTGTCACACCTGATGATGTTTTCAGTCATTTCTTGATGGAAAAATATTTTTAAAAATTGTCCAAAAATGTCCGCTTTTGTATTGCATGCACTAATTTTTTTTTTACATTTTTTAACATTTTTATGTGACATCTTTGCTGATTTTAATAAAGTAAAAGTGACAGTAATGATTATATTATTGTTGATATTTTAAAATGTGTATTTGCTGAATAATAGCAACTTGTGCTTGGTTAAAATTTTGAATATTATTTGATTGAAAATCCCCCTTTATATCCATGTATCAAATATGATACAACAGACTTTTGAGGAAAATCTCTCCATCACCATTACATTACATTCATGCCCACCACAAAAAAATAAAAATAAAACAATTCTGTCATACATTTTATAAGATATATTTCAAGTGTGAACTAATATTTCTGTGTATTTTCATATATGCAGTCTGCTCTGTCATTATAAAGATCTTATTATTTTACATTACAAGCTATTATGATGTCATCTTACCATAATATATTATTTCTAGTTGTGTCATACTATAAATATCCTCAGGTTTTCCATTTTGCCCTCAATAAGGTGCATGCTTAATGATTTGGCCTCAAATTAGAGGATCTGTACGGTCTCCAAAAACTGAATTTGTCTCCATTTGTTTTCAGCGTGTCCAGCTCCTATCGTCGTGATCATTGTTTCTATGGGAGAGTATAAAACAGTGATTATACAATCAACAGCAAAAACCACACGAATGTAAGTTGTGTTTGAATGTCACAAATGCACAACTGAAGGAAAATCAAACTTGAACTTTAAACATTCTCCTCTCTTTTCTAATTACAGGTGCTGGATTACAAATCCTTACGTTCACTACATTGTGAATATCGGCTACTATGCCTTGGTTTTCATTTTCACGACAGGAATCTTCATCATGATGGTCACAAAGATTATCCAATCCAGAAACATTAATGTCGGTGATGTGAAGAAAACCATGTTTAAGAAACAGCTAACGATGATTTTGAGTCTGTTCTTCCTGTTCGGCTTGACGTGGGGAATCGCATTCTTCAGTTTTGGACCGATGGTCATTCCGTCATATTATATCTTCACTGTGTTGAACTCATTTCAAGGTACGAAATATCTCATATTAAATACCATTATGCATCATTTTTTGCTCAAGAGTAGTCAAGAAATGTTATTTCTTTAAAATAACAACAAACTATTTGATTTGAAAATTCATACATATTTTACGAGTTGGCTGTTTCGTATGATTTTGTACGATTTCGTTCGTATAAATTTGTACGATTTCATCATGCAATGTCTAATGCGGAAGTAAGAAAAATAAACTTAATTTAACCCTTGTGCATCAATAATAAGTTACTCAGAGGTCCTTCGAGGACAAAAATGTCCACGTCAAAAAACTGCCATAATAATATTATATATTAATATTATTTTCCACTTTCAATGAGTTAATTTTTTAACCAACATCAGTCCTGATCATAACTACCAAATATTCATTCATTTTCAGGATTTTAACCCTTTAAATGCCAGTTTGTTTATATAATGCCACTGTTGTTTTTTTATGAAAAAAACAAAAAAACAAATAATGAATAATTTTCCATATACTAGATGCTCAGGGGAATTTTTGGGGGGGACTATCACAGTCTGGGATATGTCAATGATGAGCAACAACATTGATTTTGATGCATTATTATTTTTTTGTGCAGTGTCAGATTAAAAAAAAAAACTCAGGACCTTAAAGGACAAAAATTGTATATATTAATATTATTTTCCACTTTCACTGACTTTTTAACCAACATCAGTGTAAGGGGGTTTAGAGGAAAGGAGGAGGCGAGAACCGGCTTGACAACTTAAATAATAATTTATTAACCAAAAACCCAACCAAAAACACACAACTAAAAACACAGCACAGCTGCCTGCAATTCTCTCTCTCTCGAACTGTCGTCCCCGGCCGCCTTTATCCCTCGCGCGCCCCATCAGGCTGATTGGGGACCGGGTGTGTCTCATTCCAGCCCGGCCCCGCCCTCCTCAGCTCTACAATCAGTCCTGATCATAACTACCAAATATTCATTCGTTTCAGGATTTTAACCCTTTAAATGCCAGTTTGTTTATATAATGCCACTGTTGTTTTTTACACACACACACTCACACACACACACATTTCTCAATACACACATACAGAACACACTCTGAAAAGTATGTATTTGCTCCATAGGCTAAACATGAGAAAAATGGTGCCATCTGGTGGAAAATATTATAAATTTTGAAGCCAGGGCTCCGGAATGAAAGCATAATATCATAGAATTCATGATTTTATGCTTTAATGGCACTGGGATCAAATATTGCAGTTTTAATGGGTTTCAATGGGGACATTTTTGTCCTGAAGGTCCTGAGTGTAACTATTTTGTGTACACAGTGTATTATAGATGTATTATAGGAACTGAGGTTGAAATATCAAAATTCCCCCCAAAAATACACACTTTTGGCAAAATGTATACCGTTGGCATTAACGCAGCCAAAATGATCGAAAAAACACAAATGAAAAAGACAAAAATGTCCCGAAGGTCACACAAGGGCTAAGATATATTTTTTGAAAACAAATAATATCTTACACAATTTTGCTTCTCAAGTTCATATATATTGTTAGATACAGTATATTTACTGGAAAAGTAGAAAAAAAAAAGTACAAATAACGAAAATCAGTCATAATAATATAAAATGACACCTGATTCTATATATTCAAATATGCTTAATTTAATCACACGTTTATGAGTTATAATGGATTAACATTGTGGTTAAATGTTAAATTTGACCAGTTTAAAAATCATTCATAGTACTTAAAATAAATCTATTGCAAGTATTTGAAATATGGAGTATTTGTTGAAATGTTCTATTTTTTCCAGGATTCTTTCTGTTCTTGTATTATTATCACATTCACAATGATGTTGAAGGTCGTTTCTCTGATGATCCGGACAGCAGCTCCTCCAGTTCCACCAAAACACTTGAATCCAGCATTGATCATGCACCAAGTGATGCTTAAAATTAGAAGAGGGAAAATAACGCTGTTTTTCTTTCTTTCTCAGAAAACTGATATAGCTGATAGCTTTACAGTAAAGTGACTGAACACTAGATGTCTGTCGATCGCAAATAAGTTGTAATACAAGCGTGATCATAATATAAGTGGAATTTTTAACCTAATAACTTTGCTTTTTTATATTTAGAATATCTAACATTTTTCCGATGCTTTATATAGTTTTAATGCTTTTTCATTTAAACTAGAATCTGTTTTTTCTCCAGGTTGTTGGGTGAATGTTAGCATGATTGACAGATGTGTTTACTGTTGCTGGCAGCTACTGAAACATGCTGTATATTATATTATTTTATCATGTCTGTAATGTTAAGGGCCATTATAACACTAGTTATGAAATGAACATTTTATGTAATGTAATGTAATATGTAATGAGCATTATTTCATCAAAGTGTCTATTTGGAGACTATTCTAAAGTATTAAAACTTTAGTGTAGTTATTAAACTATTAAATGATATTAATCTTTTTAAAATTCACTGGGTTAATACAATTCATTTTTCACTTTGAAAGCTGCCCCATGGCTTTCATGACGTCTTGTGGCTTATAGATATTAATAGCATTATTTTCTATTGAGCAGTTCAGTGGGGGTTTAAGACATTTAAGACATTAAGGCATGATTTTTCATAAAACTGCTTTTATGTATTGTGAAATCTGATATATTTTAATATTAAAATATTAAACAATGCAAAATGTAAATTCTTTTTCTTTTCTAAATGTAAATACAATTTATTAATGGTACACTGTAAAAAATGTCCGTAATTTTAACGGTAAAATACTGTAAAAATGCTACAGTTAAAAAGCTTTAATTGGTTAATGGGAAGTTACCTTAAGATGTAAAAAATGATCATAAATTTAACAAGACAATACATGTCATTTTACAGTAAAATGTTATAAAAAAATAATAAAAATGAGTTGTAAAAAGTATAATTTTACCGTATAATTAACGGTAAAAATATATATTATGTTTAACAAGAGAGTACATTTTTTCACAGTAAATTATTGTTAAAATTACAGTAAAAAACAATAATCGGCGTTCCCAGATTTCTCTGCATGACCCATCACATTTCATTATATTTTATGGGAATAGTTTTGTTTCTTCTTGTTTTTAATATCAGTTATGTACATTGGGGTGTTCCGTGTTATATTTTATGTAGTTTATAGTTAATGTTTATTGCATTATTAATTTCACATGTGTTATCCTGATGGTGTTTTGTGTTTGTGTCTCTACATGTTTATTAATTATTATTCCTGGATGGGCCACTATTGATGAACTTTATGTCATCATGTGCCTTTTTGCAATTACTACAGTGATTAACAACACATTATAAAGTGAAAAAAAGCAGATTTTATTTATTTATTTATTTTGGGGTGGGGGATTTTCTTTTCTCTTTACTCTCCAATTTGGAATGACCAATTCCCAATGCGCTCTAAGACCTCGTGGTGGCGTAGTGACTCTCCTCAATCTGGGTGGTGGAGGACGAATCTCAGTTGCCTCCGTGTCTGAGACTGTCCATCTTATCATGTGGCTTGTTGAGCACGTTACCGTGGAGACATAGCACATGTGGAGGCCTCGCGCTATTCTCCGTGGCATCCACGCACAACTCACCACGCGCCCCACCGAGAGCGAGAACCACATTATAGTGACCACGAGGAGGTTACCCCATGTGACTCTACCCTCCCTAGCAACTGGGCCAATTTGGTTGCTTAGGAGACCTGGCTGGAGTCACTCAGCGAAAAGCAGATTTTTAAAGTTTCAGAATGTTAGTGTATCAAGTTTATTTCATTTAATAATATAAACAGTAATGAACTGTAAAAAATACAGGCATCAAAATTACATCCCGTAAAGCCTGAAACATGGTCCACGTGTTTTTTTACGGTAAATGTTTGGCAAACACAGCTGCTGGTAATTTATCCTAAATTTTACAGAATTTTTTTACAGTGTATGTTACTATTAATTGTGGCATCATAAATATATATACTGTATGTTATTATATATATATATATATATATATGTATACATTCAGGGTGCAGACACAACTGAATGCATTTACCATATCCAACAGCAGATGGTGCTATTAAGGCAGGCGGAGTCATGGAATGTGGAGCCATGAGAGGCTCGAGGGGAGAAACTGGAGAACTTGGAGCCCGGAGAGTAGCCGAAGGCTCAAAGGGCCAGGGCGGAGCCGGAGGCTTGGAGGACCAAGGCAGCGCCGGAGGTTCGGAGGACCAAGGCGGAGCTGGGGGATCAGAAGACTGAGGCAGAGCTGGTGGGGCTGAGGACCAAGGCAGAGCCATAGGGATGGAGGTCCCCAGTGGAGCTGAAGGATCGGAGAGCCAAGGCACAGCCAGAGGATCGGAGAGCCAAGGCGGAGCCAGGTGATCGACAGACCAAAGAGGAGCTGGAGGGACGAGGAACCCTGGTGAAGCTGATAGGCTGGATGACCGCGGTGGAGCTGAGGGAACGCAGAGCCGAGGTGATGTCGAGGGATCGAAGGGCCAAGGCGGAGTCCAGGGCACGGAGGGTCTAGGCAGAGTTGGAGGGAAGGAAGTTCCCCTTGTCTGAGATGTCACAGGGGGCGATGGTCGAGCCGGTGTCTTGGGGGGAACCGGCTGATCAGGAGAACTCAGGGTGGGCACAAGTGTGGGAACCAACTCCAGGTTTAATAGCCCGATGAGAGCTGGCTCTGGGATAGACGAGGCTTGCAACGCTGGCTCTGGGACAGACAAGGCTTGCAATGCTGGTTTGTTGGCTGTGGTAGGCATGGGCATTGGCTCGTTGACCGTGGCAGGCATGGGCGTTGGCTCGTTGACCGTGGCAGGTGTGGGCATTGGCTCATGGACCAGAGGCGAGCCTGTGACATGGCATGGAGCAGACTGAAGCTTGGCTGTGACATGGCATGGAGCAGACTCAGGAGTGGCTGTGACATGCATGGAGCAGACACAGGTGTGGCTGTGACATGGCATGGAGTAGACTCAGGATCCGGGGCAGAAGGTGGCGCAAGCTTGGTGACCATGACGTGGGACCCTGTCTCGGTGACCATAACATGGGACCCTGGCTCGGCGACCATGACATTGGACCTTGGCTCATTGACCATGACGTGGGACTCTGGCTCGTCGAACATGACATAGAATTGTGCCATGGTAAACTTGACGGTGGACTCTGACGTGGTGGTCATGACGGTCAACTCTGGCATGGTGGCAACTGTTGGAGTGCT
Source organism: Myxocyprinus asiaticus (assembly GCF_019703515.2). Classification (NCBI taxonomy): domain Eukaryota; kingdom Metazoa; phylum Chordata; class Actinopteri; order Cypriniformes; family Catostomidae; genus Myxocyprinus; species Myxocyprinus asiaticus. The sequence goes on along the minus strand of NC_059360.1, from coordinate 48,468,077 downwards.
GGTATACTCCGTTCCTACAGTGAAGTTGGATCCACTCACTTACTCTTACTCGAGTAATTTTTAACATTATTTTTTGACTTTTACTAAACATGGGGCCTGGGTTGCTGCGGAGAATAGCGTGATGTCTCCACACGCGCCATGTCTCCGCGGTAACGTGCTCAACAAGCCACGTGATAAGATGCGCGGATTGACGGTCTCAGACGTGGAGGCAATTGAGAATCGTCCTCCGCCACCCGGATTGAGGCAAGTCACTACGCCACCACGAGGACTTAGAGCGCATTGGGAATTGGGCATTCCAAATTGGGGAGAAAAGGGGAGAAAATACATCTTCTCCCCTTCACTCTGTTGAAATGACAATATTGCATGCATTTGTACTAATTTCTCTTATCAAAAGAAAACATGCTGGTTTGTTTCTCTTTTACATGGGTAAATAAACACTTAATTGATTTAATGCTTGAGGAGAAACATGCAAGCGTATGCAACAGCCAGCATTATCTTTTTATTTTATTTTTTCCTTTATTTTATTTTCTCCCAATTTAGTAGGTCCTCGTGGTGGCACGGTTACTCATCTCAGTCCGGGTGGCGGAGGATGAATCTCAGTTGCCTCCGCTCTGAGACCATCAATCCGCGCATCTTATCACGTGGGTCATTGTGCATGACACCACGGAGACACACAGCATGTGGAGATTCATGCTACTCTCCGTGATCCACACACAACTTGCCACGCGCCCCATTGAGAGCGAGAACTACTAATTGCGACCACGAGGAGGTTACCCCATGTGACTCTACCCTCCCTAGCAACCGGGCCAATTTGGTTGCTTAGGAGACCTGGCTGGAGTCACTCAGCATGCCCTGGATTCGAACTCGCGACTCCAGGAGTGGTAGTCAACCTCAATACTCGCTGAACTACCCAGGCCCCCCAGCCAGCGTTACCTTAAGTTGTGAAGCATGTAATTTTTCTGGTATCTTCTCACATGACCAACATCTTCAGATGCTCGGAGAACTTGAGAAACAATGACAAGGCCTCACAGACAGAGAGAGATGAAAGAGAGACACTTGCCACCACAGGGATTCCCTTCTTCTGCCCCAGACATTTTGTTATAGTCCAATTGCTATTGTTGGAAATTCATTGATGGCATTCACATTGACACCCCACACACATACCTTGAAGTCTTATCTATAAAAAAGCTATTAAACATTTTTACCATTTTGGCCCAGAAAAAAAGATACAGTTCACTGAACACATGTTGACCTATTGTGACCACAGTCACAACCACCAAGACAAAATCCACGTCGCTCATTAAACATTAGGCTTTTCAGCAAAAGTTAAAAAGTTAAACAATTATGAAGCACAAAATAATTCATAAAACAACAAAAATAGAAAAAGGTAACACAAATAAGGCCAATAAATATCTTATACATTTATGACATTTAAAACACGTGACGAACTCACTTTCATGAAAAATACCTTTGTCTTAAAAACACATTTGAACCTTTTCATAATAATATAGTTCACTCTTTTCTAAATGTGTGCCAGTGCAATCAGATTATGTTCACTTGTTTACCCAAGCACTATAGTAAACATATGAAGATGATAGTGAAAATACAGCTCGGAGGGTATATTCCGTCGCAAAATGTTTTTACAAATACGTGTCTATCAAGTTCTTGAATTAATTTGCATCAAAACATTTGTGAATGTTGTTACATTTATTTATGAATTGTTGAATCTGCATTTGCAAATCGTCACGTGTGTGTATGGATCGCTTTGGATTTGATCCACCAATCACAACATGCCGTGCTGAACCCTGGTGGATATCGTTTCCCCGTTACCATAGTTACTCATTATTCCTATGAGAACAACGGGGAGAAATATCCGATAGATTTGGCTATTTTAATGATGAAAAACATGACAAAAAGCTGTTGTGTAGCTTTTTGCACTTCAGACAAATCCGAAAATACCAGAACTGATTTTTTATCACCTTTCAACCATATAGAAGCCTAAAGAAGAGTAACTTGAGAGGAGAGGAATGAATGAGTAACTGTGGTAACGGGGAAACGCTAAACCATGATTGAATCTGCCAGATATCCAGCAAGGCGTGTTGTGATTGGTGGATTAAAAACTCAATGTGATTAGCTGAAGAGGACTTCCTAAAAAATAATAATAATAATAATAATTTGTGAATCGAAACCTGGCAGGAAAGTCTCAAAAAAGCCTCACACAAATCAACGACTTGTTTATGTATGAATTTTAGTTTGAATTTATGAATCATATTTTGTGAATTGTGCTGTGCATTTATGAATTGTATTTTGTAAATTTATTCTTTTTGAGATCATTCTGGCTCCATACAGAATGACTGCTAGAAAGAGCAACACTAGAGGGAGCTTTAAGACTACACATTTGACTCATGAAGTCTCATATTGATCTCAGTTGGAGTTCAGAGACATGAATCTCACAGACCGACTCGTAACTTCATTCAGTGTCCGTAAACACTTTGCACGCATGATTCTTCTACTTGATTTTACAACCAGCTAATATTTATTGCATTTGTGATTCACAGTGGAAAATAACCCTCCTCTAACCAATCTGAGATGAGTTACACAGTTCACCTGTTGATGACACAGTGGATGTTTTTATATTTTCATGGTTGCTCATCATCATCACTGGTTAGTCAACACTTTTATTCTCATTAACACTACTGATAGAGACAGCACCAGTCATAACATTGCCTGTCAGTGGATCATTTGCCGATGCTGACCTCAGGGGTCACGACAACAGGTCAAAGTGTTGAGTGAGGTGACCTCATCAATTTTAACCTCTCCTGCCCCATGACCTGACCTCTGACCCCTGGCGCAGTAGTCTGTTGTGTTAGAATGAAGACTGCAGCCGAAAGATCAATATATTTCTGTGCTTCAATACTGCAAATTGTTATCTTCCATCAGATTTACTTGGGCCAGTAAATAACCACCTAGCAACCACTCAGAACACCATAACAACCACACAGCATCACCCTGGCAATCACCCACAACACACTAATATTTCTTCAGAAAATGTTAAAATTCAGTTATTCTACAAACTTGGTTTAGGTTTTTTTTTAAATAAAAAAATCCCTAAACCGAGACCAACATTTCCAACACATACTCCAAGAGCTTTCAAGCCACATTCACAAAATTTGGCACAGACCTTTATGACTTTTATTAAATAGTGTGCTATATCTTATATCTAATCATACTTATGGTTTTTGCACAGCGGACGATCAAATATTGGGAAAACCCCACAGACATACATTGACGGAATGTTCAAATGGGCCAACGGAATGCTCGTTAATTCAAACTACAGATGTTAAAAAATTCAGTTGTAAACAAACCCACAAAAAGCCTTTGATCTGCTTAAAGTTGATATATGTGAGAGTCTGTAATGTATTAAACCATTAAAAAAAAATTAAAGAAAAAACAAATTATAGAGAAAAAAAATGTGAGAATTTTTCTGAGAAATGAGGGAAAAAATTTAGAAAAAATGTATATATTTATAGGACATAGGGTCATCAAACTTTTTTTTCTCTCAAAAAATGTTGGTTTTTAATTCTCAAAAAAAACATTTTTTAGAGATTTTTTTTTTTTTTGAGAGAAAACAAATTTGAGAGAGAAAAAAACATTTTTAGAGAGCAAAAGATTTTTTTAGACAGATAAATAATTTAATTAATAATGTGCATAAAATGTATTCTAAAATTCAGTCAGTCAAGAGCACAATGTGTTTATTCTGTGACTCGATAAAGCAATTTTATTAGAGATTTTTTTTTTTTTTTAGACAGATAAATAATTGTATTAATAATGTGCATAAAATTCATGAACATTCAGGGTCAGAAATTAGCCAGAGCTTGGGGAAAATGCCACTAAAATTTCCTCTTTTTTTTTTAATTTATTTATTTATTTATTTTATTTTTATTGTGACATCTGATATATTTCTTAGTATTCTATTTTAGGCCAAGTTATATTTCATTTCACATAATTTATGAGTTTCAGATGGAGAATGCACACTAATGAATTGATAAGAATCCGGCTTAAAGCGTTGGCAAACAGCATTTATATGCTTAGACAAAAATAGGCCCTCATAAAGGTAAATAAATGCCCCTGAAAAAGAAACGTGGAGGGCAAATATTGATCCTTAAAGGGAAAAGTTATTTTACATGCATCTCACAGTCTAAATGGTGTTCAATTTTTATTGCCAAAAACTACATCTTGATTCTTAGTAACATGCCAAGTCTCAGTCTAGCAGAACCACATTTCAATGTCATTTCTTGCATTCTTCAAAACCATACATCCGTGATGAGTTAAAGACCACAGCATCCGGTCAGATATGGTTTGCTTTGCCTACATTCAGACAACATCATGTCTGAGTGCTCATCTGTGTAGACATGACCAGAACTCTCCCTGTGTGGCTTTTGGAGACAGGAGGATGACCGGGAAACGGACTGCGGTCGCTGAGATTCTCAGGAATGTTTACATGGATGCAAGTTTCAGTGTGATGTGGCAGCAGTGGAGTCCGATCAGGAAATAGTTGGGAAAGACATTGACCGTGCCTGTTGAGCAATCGGAGTACTATATGTTAATATGAGACAGCATTCGCTCTAAAACAGAGTTGAGAGCTCAACAGGAGTTTGGCGGAGTGATACACACAGAACGAGCGATGTTTGTTTATCTGCAGATGATTAATCGTCTGAATTATTACGAGTGCCAAGCCACAAGCAGAGTAATTACTGCCATACATGTCTCAGGACTTTATATTTTTGTCTCAAGTCACTCAAGAGCACAGTGTGTTTATGTTGTTATTCGATAAAACAATAACTTGCTTTTGTTGCTTGATTTTGTTATAAAAATACATTTATACTACATTTCAAGCCCAAATGATGAATGAATGAGCCACATCCAAAGCCATTTTAAATGCAGATTAATGCACACCTGTGACCACACATTCTCTATCAATGTGCCCAAGTAACTACAGTAACCAAGACTTTTCAATGACTTTATAGAGGAAGAAATGCAACCTAATAATTGGCCCTAATGGAGCTACATTTAAATAAAAAATCTGAACAAACAAAAATGTGCCAGCAAAATTTATTCATTAATTTTTTTAAATAAAATTCCACTGATTACAAAATAAAACTTGTAATGTTTAGGCCTATCTATTTAACTACACATTGAAATATTAACAACCAGTCAGTCTATGAGTCATCATATGAGTCATTTGTTCGGGAATCAGACTAAACTGGCCGTGCTGTGTGTTTCACGCTGTAGATTCAAAAGAACCGTCTTATAAGAATCATTTGTTCGGATTCGGACTACACTGGTCATGCTGTGTTTCATGATGTAGATTCAAAAGAACCAACTCATAAGAGTCATTCATTTGGGAATCAGACTAAACTGGTCGTGCTGTGTGTTTTATGATGTAGATTCAAAAGAACCAACTCATAAGAGTCATTTGTTCGTGAATCAGACTACACTGGTTGTGCTGTGTGTTTCAGGCTGTAGATTCAAAAGAACTGGTTCATAAGAACTTTTCTGCATATCATGGCCATTTTG